>NW_021594522.1:0-317 GCF_001605985.2 Dendrobium catenatum
GTCTAAAGATCAATTTGAGAGGGTTTCAATTCTTATTGTTTAAGGAGTCAATTAAGGACAATTAAAGACATTTTAATGGATTTTAGGAGTTAAGAAAAGTTCATTATCAATTGATTAGGGTTAATAGGCAATTTCTAAGAATGATCTTTTTGGGGCTCCTATTTGGGGAACCAAATGAACTCCAAATTTGATGAAATTTAGGCCATAGGAGCACCTGACCCTAAGGAATAAACCCACCAAATTTGAGCTCAAATGGAGAACTCTAAGGTGGTCAACTAAATCACCTTCAAATCACTATGGGGGTCTATCCTAGGCTT
>NW_021594523.1:0-371 GCF_001605985.2 Dendrobium catenatum
TGAAAAAGATGCATGCTAGTTTAAGTTTAGAATTTGTAGAGCTCAAGAAGGAAAATGAAATCCTTAGAAAAGACCATGCTTTAATAGATGACAACCACATGAAACTACTTCATGAATATGATGACTTGAATAAGAATTTTGAAAATCTAAAGTCATCCTATACTGATCTTGAAAAGGAATTTAAAAATTTTAAGGATGAATCTGAGAGCAAAGCATATAAAATCAATTATACCAATCGAATCTTTGAAGATATGAATTCATTTTACAAACTAACAATAAGAGCTCTCGAGGACAATAGGAAAACCCCCAGACTTGAAGATTTTACAAATCCTAGATATTATCCTAAATTCATGAAATCCCTTAGAAGACAA
>NW_021594524.1:0-257 GCF_001605985.2 Dendrobium catenatum
AGTAATAGGCAGTCCAAGAGAACCAATAGTGTTTATCAATCATACAAACATAAGTCATGAAAATAGATTTGCAACAGATTATGGTGTTTTCTTTTGATCTTTGTGGACATCATATAATACCTGACTTTGGCTCCTATTTTGAGGGTTTCCTTCTTGCCTCCCTAGTTTTTTTGTTCTTTTTGATTATTGTATAAGATAGGAATATTTGCTCATTAGGTTTTTCTTTGAATGATGTATTTTTTGGTTATAGAGAACAT
>NW_021594525.1:0-267 GCF_001605985.2 Dendrobium catenatum
GCAATTTTTTATGGTTGATTATTGATATTACAATTATAGCAATGCATTTCTCTAATTATGTTTTCACTTGCTTACTATATTATGAGTAAGCGGATTACTAAGCTGGAAACTCACCCTTATATATGTTATTCTTTACCATAAATGTTAAATCCACCCAGATGTTTAAGAGAGCCATCATAAGAGCATTAAATAAAGTTATGTATGTCTATTTCATATACACATTGGAGGCGAAGATCCTCTTTTGTGACGGATTAAATTTTGGCGGAT
>NW_021594526.1:0-247 GCF_001605985.2 Dendrobium catenatum
TACAACAACAACAACATTAAGTCTTTATCCTACTACTCCGGGTTGGCTACATGAATTCTTTTTCTCTATTGTGTCATATTAAAAGTCAAATTCTCGTTTAAATCTAATAAAGAAAGGTCATTCATAATATTTTATAACCAATTCTTTTTAGATATGCCTCTACCTTTCTTAATATAAGTCAAATATAATACATCTACTCTCCTAATCAGGTCATCGGAAGGCCGCCATTTTATGTGACCAAACCATC
>NW_021594527.1:0-260 GCF_001605985.2 Dendrobium catenatum
CTAATACTCTTACGAGCTATAAAACAAATCAAAAGAAAACCTACGAGCCAATTTTCTCCACTAATAAAAAATATAAAGTACCCTAGTAACATTCTAAAGATGCTAAAGATAAGCATCCAAAAAAGAAATATAATATTAATGGAATAAAGACCAATCTTTCTACAAAAAATCTTGGAGGCAGCCAAAAGCAGCTTCACCTACAGAGGGAAAAAGTTGCAAAAATGAAAGCTACACCACCAAAAAAGATAGGTTAAATGGTA
>NW_021594528.1:0-269 GCF_001605985.2 Dendrobium catenatum
TAGAAGGTTACAAGAAAGCCTTCAAAAAAATTGGAAAACAAGTTCAAGAACAGGGTGTGATAATTTCTAAAATGAAGTTGGATATGCAAAGTACAAAACAAGCTACTAATAGCACCTCATTAAGAGCTACTCAATATTCTCAAAATGGTGATGTACACTTTTTCAATAATAGTGCTCATATTCAAGTAAGCAAACTATTTACTTATGAACTTATAGAGCCATATTTTAATCATTTAAATGTTGTTACAAATTTTTTTTAGATCTTATAA
>NW_021594529.1:0-312 GCF_001605985.2 Dendrobium catenatum
CTTATAACCAACTAATTGAGAGCTCAACCTTGAGGAGGCCACCAAAGTGCTTTCAAGGGAGAAGAAAGAAATTTTGGGGAATTTGGGCTCTTGAAGAGTTTTACCGGGTTCCTCCTATGACAAGGGCAACCGGTTTTGCTCTATTTGAGAGCTTCCCTCTTTTATCACATGTATACATATACATACGTTTTTTTTTTTTTAGGAATTATGAATTATCTTGACGACCCGGATCATGTTCGTCACATGAACAGGACTGAGAAATTTATGCTTGTGGGGAGTTTTATCAGGTTCCTCCTGTGACAAGGGCAACCG
>NW_021594530.1:0-431 GCF_001605985.2 Dendrobium catenatum
AACTTAGGTCTAACAACCTATTTACTAGACTCAACAATTTGAAGGCCACAAATTGATTTTTATCAGTCGGGCCAGTTAGAAAATTTACTCATCTCACTGTAAAGAATCATTACCCTATTTTTAATTTCAAATATTTTATATTTTTGATTTTTTTGATCAAATTTGTGTTTCCATTACCGAAAAATCTAAATAATTTTTTATTGAATAAACTTTCACCGTGTAACTTTTTATATAGAGATTTAGATTATGAGCATTTTGAATATTTATTTGAGATTTTTCACCGAGAGATTTTAAAAATTTAATAATTTTTGTCTACCCAAAAATTTATTTTAACATTTAAAAATAGTACTGTAGTATAATAAAAGTCTTAAAATATCATTTTATACAACTCTTAGTGTTAAGATAGTTGTTATTTGCATGCTTTACATTTT
>NW_021594531.1:0-249 GCF_001605985.2 Dendrobium catenatum
TAGACATGCCATTAATCCAACGGTCTTGCCAGAAAAAAAGATTACCCTCACCAAGACCCCAAACAAGACAAGGCTCAATATACCACTTAGTTTGAATCTTACGTTGCCAAACTTTGGAATTACCTTTAGAATAGGAGCACATGGAAGGGTGAAGCACCCCACAATACTTAGATCTCATAAAATTCGCCCATAAAGAGTTATTGCTCCTGAAGTAATACCAAAGTTTCAAAGAAAAAATAGTAGCCATAT
>NW_021594532.1:0-339 GCF_001605985.2 Dendrobium catenatum
TTCAAATTCTTCCTAAATTCACCCAAGCCTTAATTAGGAAACTCCAAGGGAGGGATGACGGAGAGGTGGCCGGCGGGTTGTGGAGAGGTGGCTGGCGGGTTGTGGAGTGGTGGCCGGCGGCCTTGTGAAGAAAGGGGTTCGAGTGGAGGGAGGCCGGCAATGAAGGTAGGGAAACCAAGAGCCACCGGTGGTGGTGACTGTTGGGTACGACGGGTGGCCTCTGCTAGGCTCCACCAAGATCTCTAACTCTCTCTTTCTCTAAAGCTCTCAGTAGCTCCAAGAAAACGAGTGCAGAAAAATTTTCATAATAATCATTCATTAACCATAATAGAATAAAGT
>NW_021594533.1:0-223 GCF_001605985.2 Dendrobium catenatum
TGATCTGAGTTCTGGTTTCCTATAGGCGCAAGCGCCTCTAGTTAATTACCCCTCCCGATCACGAGAGAGAACTTTCGATTAAGGCTAGTCGTCAATCAGATATGTATAGAAATACATGTATCTGGCATATAGTAGCAGCATAGGTTTGGGTATTGAAAATTGTTTTTTTGGATTTGGAATTTAGTTCGGAAGATTTGATATTTAAATAGAAATTGCACCATCC
>NW_021594534.1:0-225 GCF_001605985.2 Dendrobium catenatum
AGATGAAGTTGATTTGAATGTTGTGCAAGTTGATAATGATGATTTTCTACCATTTTAGGTTAAAAAATAAGAAACTTAAAAATAAAAAGGTTTGTGTAGAACTTCAGGTACTCTATTGGTACTTCTAGATCTAAAGCTCATCCTAACCCATCTTTTAATGCTTAGTTCTTTTCTGGTTCTTTTTTTGGGGTTGAATCTTTTTGCCTACATGGTGTTTGTCCAGGC
>NW_021594535.1:0-207 GCF_001605985.2 Dendrobium catenatum
CTTTGACCACCCATTGACTGTTTGACCAGTCAATGGATGAATGCAAGCTGAGGTGGCAGCTAGAGTGGCTTAGGGAGCTGATTGGATTAAGTCTTGAAGGTATTGATTGAAGATATATGAAGGTTCAATCAAAGCCATAGGTATTTGACCAAGCATATGAGTTAACTTGCTCCAATAGGCTAAGGTTTGACTCAAAGTAAGTTGGAA
>NW_021594536.1:0-309 GCF_001605985.2 Dendrobium catenatum
GTTATGTCATACTTAACTTAGCTATCAATGACTTCTTGATCTCGCAACATTTAAATCGATATAATAAAGGCAACCTAATTACAATTTCTTGTATGATAAAAATAAAAAATAAAATAAATAAAAAAAAGGATTTGCTTGTATGACGAAACAATTTTATCAAACAAATCTAGTTCGGCAAGTTTTTTGAACAACATAATTCGGCAAGCTTTTCTTTTTGGCGAATACAACCAGCTTCTAAACAATCACAAAAAAGAATCAATTAATGCCAACTTTTTGTTTATCCTCTTATTATAACTCCTGTACTTCTCT
>NW_021594537.1:0-279 GCF_001605985.2 Dendrobium catenatum
GAATGGTTCCATCTACCCTTCACCAATGCATCAAGTAACAACGAGATGGTATTGAACACGTGATTGAGGGTGATTTGCAACCATTTTCTTTTCAAGAAATCGGGATCTACGAGGATGCTACATATTTTGTTCCAAAAGGGTCCTCGTCCCGCTCTAAATTAGAGATGAAAATTGAGGAGAAGTTGGTTGGACCAAAGTCCAATCAAGAGAAAGAAAAAGAAAATTTTGTTGATCAAGAAATAATACAATTAAGTAGTGAAGACGACTCCGACATCGTTG
>NW_021594538.1:0-310 GCF_001605985.2 Dendrobium catenatum
TATTTTGAAAATTTTCTGAAATTTTTTCATTGGGATTTTTAAATATACAAAATTTTTATTGAATAGAAAATTATCATGATGTTAAAAAATAGTGCTCTAGTACAATAAAAGTCTTAAAATATTATTTTACACAATTCCTAGTAATTTAGTAATTTTTTGAAAATGTATATTTTTGGCTAGTTGGAATTTCTGTTGTCTACCTTCATATAATACTATGAAATTTTGATACATGCTCAATAGCTCTTTAATTATTATAATGTAATGATAGAATTGCATATGTGATTAAATTATATCTGTTGGGAGCCATAAG
>NW_021594539.1:0-839 GCF_001605985.2 Dendrobium catenatum
ATTAAAATACTCAAATCACAGCCACACTTGACCATGGTGTTTTAATTTAAAAGGAGGACTTAGCCTTTCAAAATCACCAGTAAAACATATCATCAATTTAAAGCTAAATTTTATGCCACCTTTTTTTATTTTAACCGTCCTTTATGAGCATAGCCACCTGCATAAGATTGTGTTAATATTTAAATCATCCCTAACTTATTGTTAAATCTAATGCCCATCACATTAATATGTAGATTTGATAAATTAGATAGGCAAACAAATCAATCTATATTAGCAACTAACATGTTGGGAAAATCATGAAAAACTTAGCACACAGTAGAAAAGAAAACACAGGCATAGCCTAAGATTAGATTTGGTTGTCCTAATAAACCATCTAAAGTATGTGAGGTAGGTCATGTAGTTTGGATATGTCTTAGGTAGGTAAATTAATTAAAGTTATTTGAAGTTCTGGTTGGTTGAAAAGCTTAAGGGAAGAATTAATTTTTATGATGTATTTTTAAAGTTAAATGTTACTACTTTTGTTGCTCATCAAGGCTATGAAGTTTATTTCACATTTCATGGGTCTAACTTAAGCCTCATAGGCCTGGGTTACCAAGTAGTAACAAGTATAATTAAATGAATTAAATTGATTAAGGTTTGAAGGTAAAAAATTTTTAATTAAGATTGATTGATTTTTATTTTTAGAGTTGAATTTTGGTTTTCTAGATTTTTAAATCAATTATTGAAGTATTTAGAATTATTTAAATTATTTAAATGCAATAATTAAAGGGAACAAAATTTGACATTTGGATTAAAGGTTATTTCTAGAATGTTATTATTTTTCTTAAATAATAGACCTT
>NW_021594540.1:0-284 GCF_001605985.2 Dendrobium catenatum
TTCAAGTTCCCCCAAAAGAATGAAGCTACAATGGCTTCCAAAGACACATACAAAAGTGCCTAGTTAAAAGGTTAAATAGAAGATTTCAAAATGAGCTCATTAATGCAACTCGCCGACTTTATCATCCAAGCCGATATAAATATCGGCCTGGCCGATCAGCGTAAATTATGCTCAATCAGCCCGGTTGTTTAGGGACGATTAATCTATTTTAGGTCATATCGTTCAGGCCGATAGGATATTGTCCTGGATTATTAGTTCAAATATGAGAAAAAGTATCCTGAATA
>NW_021594541.1:0-392 GCF_001605985.2 Dendrobium catenatum
CTGGTGCTTCTCCCTTAATTATCTGTTGGTGTGCTGGTATACGTATATTGCTAAGACATTATATTTTTTACTCTGCTGCCACGTATATTCTAGTCCGCAACAGTTTCATATACAATCTTATGATATAAAACCAAGAAAAGAAAAAGAAAATTCATTAACAAATGAATTATGAGAAGTAGATATGAAAAAAATGGAAGGCTTATAATTCTTAATGGTATAAGGAACCATTATTCTATGGAAGGAAAAATAATTCTGTGCGGACTTCAAACTCCGTCCGAAAATCAATAAAAATAGATCAAGTCACCCTTTTACTGTACCATAACTCGGTACTATGACATCGGATCGTAGAGTTGTATCCAGCATCCGCACAAAATAACTTTTCTTATGGAAGG
>NW_021594542.1:0-377 GCF_001605985.2 Dendrobium catenatum
GGATGATACAATCGCAAAAGGCGGATGTCATGGACCACTGAGGCTTCGTAAGTAAGCTCGAGCTCGTTTACAGTGGGGTGACTCAAGCTCAAGCTCTAGTTTGAGCCGACTTTCTGACCGATGAGTCGAGCTCAATAAGGCCACTACTCGACTCGACTCATTTACCCCCCTAGTCCCGGCGATCTCTGCTCGTGTGTCTGGCCTGCACGACATGCATGTCAGGCATTCAACCTCTGTCCGCACATTCTTACACTACATGCAAATCCTAATCAACCTCGGGTCATTCGTGTCGGGTCAAGTTGATCCGAATTTTAGGAATTTTTGGCGAGGCGAGTCCATGTTGAAATTTTTGACCTTATAAAAACAAGTCTGATTCG
>NW_021594543.1:0-2066 GCF_001605985.2 Dendrobium catenatum
TTTGGGCGGTACTTTTCTATCACACCAAGCTTGATGAATTCCTCCGCTTCAACCATTCAACTTAAATTCTATTGATAATATCCTCATCTATTTAACCATCACTTTGAGCAATAGACCCAAGATGTCTAAATTTGTACTCTTATTAATGATTTAATCACCCATAGTCACAATCCCCCCACTAGATTTATTACTATTAAAATTTCACTCTATGCATTCGGTTTTAGATCTACTCAAATGAAGTCCTTTAGACTCTAAGGTTGACCTCCATAATTAAAGTTTACTTTCAACTCCCTCTCTAGTCTTTATCAACAAGAAGAATATTATCAGCAAAAAGCATACACTAGGGTACATCCTCTTGCAAATGTCTAGTAAGTACGTCCATGTCTAAAGAAAAAAGATATGGGCTTAAAACCGATCCTTAATGTAATCCAACTAATTAAGGAAAATATTTGGCCAAACCATCTTGTGTTTGAATACAAGTAATAGCTTATATATATATATATATTTATGTATCCTTAACGACTTTAATATAAGCACGTGGCCTCCTTGCCCCCCTCCCTCCGCTTATGGTATCATATATGTGTCGGACATTGCATACCTCTTTGAGGAGAAGTTTCGATGCATCATAAACTGCCACAATTGCTACTCCAACTTTTTTGCATATATACTCGTTTTGCATTATATATCTAATCGTGAAGCCACTTATCCACCTAAGCATCCTCATCTCTACAACACTTAACTTAATTTTATGTTTCTCTTTTAACGGCCAACATTATGCGTCCTAAAGCATTGCAAGTCTCACCACCATCTTATAGAATTTTCCCTTTATATTTGGGCGGTACTTTTCGATCACACGATAAGCTCGATGAATTCCTCTGCTTCAACCATTCAACTTAAATTATACTAATAATATCCTCAGCTATTTCACCATCACTTGGAGCAATAGACCCGAGATGTCTAAATTTGTATTCTTATTAATGATTTAATCACCCAAAGTCACAATCCCCCTACTAGATTTATTACTATTAAAATTTCACTCTATGCATTCGATTTTAGATCTACTCAAATGAAGTCTTTTAGACTCTAAGGTTGACCTCCATAATTAAAGTTAATTTCAACTCCCTCTCTAGTCTTTATCAACAAGAAGAATATCATCAGCAAAATGCATACACCATGGTACATCCTCTTGCAAATGTCTAGTAAGTACATCCATGTCTAAAGAAAAAAGATATAGGCTTAAAAACGATCCTTAATGTAATCCAACTAATTACGGAAAATATTTGGCCAAACCATCTTGTGTTTGAATACAAGTAATAGCTTATGTATATATATCCTTAACGACTTTAATATAAGTATAATTAACTCATTTTCTAAAACTCTCTAGAGCACTTCGCTTGGAACTTTATTATAAGCTTTCTCTAAATCAATAAATATCATATGGAGATCCTCCTCATTCTCTCTATACTTCTCCATCAAACATATTAATAAATGTATAGCTTCCATAGTAGACCTACTAGGCATGAATCCAAATTGATTTTGAGAAACATTAGTATCATCGTAACATATGCTCAATAACTCTATCTCATCGTTTTAAAGTATGACTCATTAACTTAATTCCTCTATAATTCATACAATCATGTGCATTACCTTTATTCTTAAAAATAGGAAGCAACACACTCCTCCACTCATTTGACATCTTTTTAGTCTTCAAAATTATATTAAAATTTTTCATAAGCCTAAAAATTCCCTCCTCCCCTATAAGCATTTTCACACATCAATTGAAATATCATTAGGTCCAACACCTTTTCAACCCTTCATTTTCTTTAAAGCCTCTAACTTTGGTTTTATTAATATGTCGATAAAAGCACAAATCTCTATTTTCATTTAGGGTGCTAAGGTAACTAAAGTCAATCATATTCTTATAATCTTCATTGAAAAGTTTGCCAAAATATCCAATAAAAATATTTTTTGATCTTCATCCTTAATACACTTCACTTGAACTAAATACTTCTCTTATCTCTTTGCATGGCTAACTTCTACATATATATTTCGCCCTCCTTAGTATA
>NW_021594544.1:0-439 GCF_001605985.2 Dendrobium catenatum
ATGATTAAAGTTGTTTTTTTTAGAAATTTTGCCTAGCACATATTTGAGAAATCAAATAAATTAATTATTTCCTTATTTTCTTTTTTTTAGTGTATATATTTAATTGAAATTCATTACAGGTGTTAATTTATTTTCCTTTTATTTCTTTCTTCATTTCAACTTATGTATTAAATTGACATTTATTGTAAATGTTAATTACTTGTCTTCTTTTGTTTCCTTCTTTTAAGGGTACATATTAAGTTGAAACTTATTAGGTGTAATAATTCTCTTTCTTTTATCTTTACTATTTTGTATCTATAAATAGTACACAAAATTTTATGACAAGTAAACAAAGTAGAAACCTTTCAAATTTGAGAGTAAACACAAGACATTTTCTACAAAGCAAACATAGAGAAATTTTCTTTCATCATCAAAGCTCAAAATGGGAATGGTTTTGGAG
>NW_021594545.1:0-1272 GCF_001605985.2 Dendrobium catenatum
TGACAAGGAGAAAATTGATTCTTATCCCATAAAGGAATTCCTTTTTAAAGGAGATGTATAAGTTTTTAAGATATCATAAAGTGTGTCAATAAGGTGAGGTCTAATTAAACCCTCTAAAGTTGATTGGGTATGGTGGCCGGCTGATTAGGAAACAAGAGAAGTGTTGAGGATATCTTTATGAGGTTGTACTGCATAAACTTGAACATGATGATGATTGGATCCTACATAAGTGCCATCAAATTGATTACCCTTGACATGTTAATTTTATTGCGGATGAACTCCATCATGATGTAAAAGTGCTCCTTATTGTCTAATATCCTCTAAGAGCTTAAAGATTTGGGCTTGATGCTCCTCTATCATGTTCATATGATTCTCCAAAGTCAAGCATTGGCTTCCTTAATCAATTGGATTATGTCGTTGATTGAGGGATTATTTATTAGCAATTGAAGAAGTATTTATAGTATGTAGGAAATATTTTTCATAGAACGTGCAAAATCTTTGTGTTAGAATATCTATCACTGTAGAATGAAAAACTTTAATATCTTATTTTTATATGAATATCCAACATACATATAATTAAATTAAGATTACAAAAGATAATATAGTTTTATATGAAAAACTCAAAAATATATATATAAAAAAAAAAAACATGCGGCTTGATCTAATTTAAATAGTTCACTCTATAAGAAAGATTACAAAATTTTGTTATTTCCCTTAATTGAAGACAGACAAAATTACAAGTAGAATTCTAGCTTGTCTTTATGTGATTGTAGTAAAGAATATTGAACAGTTATGTGATGAAAGTCGAGCAATGACAGTAGGGAGAACCATTCGATAATAAAAGTTAAGCGATCATGATCAAGAGAGGTTACAACTATCAGACAACGATAAGTGACAACAATCAGGCAGTGTGGTTCAAGCAATAGTGATTGGATGACAAAGGTCATTTCGTTGATCGTCAAACATAGCTTTGGTATTCCTCATCTCTTCAAATTCAACTCATAGTCCCCTTTATGAGGACGATCGGTGTCCATTTATTATTTTTCCAAAGTGACATTATAATAAATTTAACTAAAATTTCAAAACAATCTATAATTCTAATAAAAACTTTTCTTCCATCATTCACATGACTTAACAAGTCAAAATTGAGTAATGTTGAACTAATTGAATTTACCTCGTTGAGACGCTCATTTTAAGCGCAAACCGAAAGATTCAGAGATCGTTTTGTTCTTCAAATAGTTTTAAACTAATCTTCAAATACTTGATTAAGGT
>NW_021594546.1:0-300 GCF_001605985.2 Dendrobium catenatum
GAGGACCAATCGCCACGGACGATAATTTAATTTCGTTAGAACGAAAATTTTCCAGAGACCCAATCGTCCTGGACAATTTTTAATTTCGTCTGGACAAAATATTTCCAGAGAACCAGTTGCCACGGATGGTAATTTAATTTCATCTGGACGAAAATTTTCCAGAGAGCCAATCGTCCTGGACGATAATTTTTTTCATCCTGGACGAATAGGACTTAGAAAAAAATTTTTGAGCAAGTTCCTATTCGTTCCATATGCTCTATGGTAGATAACTGTCTGATCGTCCAGTACGAACGTATATCG
>NW_021594547.1:0-1355 GCF_001605985.2 Dendrobium catenatum
TAGAGCTTGGCTTGGTCAAGTACTGCAATGAGGCCATTATGGCAAGGCAACAAGAAATCAAAATTATTTAAACAGACTTTGGACTATAAATAAATAAACAAGTACTTTATATCATAAAGTAAAAAATTTCTCTCAATCCTTATACCTCCCACGAAAAATTGATATCATAATTTAAGATTTTATGACTCATTATGCAAGAACGTCAGAAAATAGATTCTTATGACTCCTAGATGCTTAGCAAAACATATATTTATAAATTCAAGGCCTTATGACTCCCTATGCATTCAACACAATAAAACTTCCTCAAACATCAAATCTTCTAAGAATCACGCTTCTCAAACAAATAATCACATATATCATTGCATTAGGTGTAATAAAATAAAAAGAAAAAAAATAATTTTAGATATTCATAAAATGTTTTACTGGTAGGTAGCAAATTCAATAACTGAGCAAAATTTCATAGCTTTAAAATTCCATCAGATTATCAGGAATTATTTAGAATATTATTTTTTGAAGCTTTAATTAAGCAACAACATTATTTTTTATGATCAAAATTATTTTCTAATTTAGCTAAAAATAGTACACATTTTAAACTACTTGGTGAGTTTTCTTAGAAAAATACTTACATGTCCATAATGATCATATCTACAACATACAAAAAAATTACACAATTAAAGTTTAGGGGGTGTAAAGTTATCCTAATTTTTTCGCAATAAAATTATAATTTAAAATAAAATTTTTAAACTGAGATAGGAAGAATGTAAACTACATCAATCCAAACAACTTCTCAAACTAGATCGACAATAGAAAACATTCCAAAGCCACCTAAAACTAGCTCTCTCTCTCTCTAGAAATCTCATCTCTCTATATCTCTCTTTCACTCTAAACTATAGCCACTTAAGAGGAAAAATTAGTCAAAAATGAAAAAAATTGTGTAATTTGGTATTTATAAAAAAAATTTAACCTAGTACCATGACGCTCTATACAACATCACCTAGCACCTCCAACTTGTGAGTTTTGCACTACAATGCTCAAATTCAATGTCGTAGCACTCCCAAGAAAAAAATTTTGATTTTTTATTTCAACTTATGTCCTCATATCAATATCACTCGATAATAGTCCTCAAATCAACATCACCTAACTACAATCCTTCCAACTTATGTTGCTCGTTAACTACGACCCTCGAACCACCATTACATGACAACGGTAATCATACCACCATTCCATGACTATAATCTTTTCGATCTCCACCGCCCATCAACTACAGTCCTTTAAACTATGTCTCTTGTTAACTGTGATCTTTGGATCAATATTTCTTCACTATATTTCTCATTCCACCATCGCTCGACTATGAT
>NW_021594548.1:0-205 GCF_001605985.2 Dendrobium catenatum
TGGACACAAATCTCGAGACAAAATTAAGTTGAAAGTTTCTAAAATTAAATTCGAGGCCATCCGAACTCCGATTTCAACCAACTTATAGTCGAATTAAACGTCTCAAAAAGATGAACCCAACGACACCAAATATGACACAGAGCGAGTCTGAATGGGCCCAAATTGAAGACACGAAGTGCATTTGAAAGGTTCAAACTATAAATTG
>NW_021594549.1:0-292 GCF_001605985.2 Dendrobium catenatum
ATTTGAGTTAACGTTCAGTATTGATTTTAATTAAGAAAACTTCCAGAATGGCATAATATGTGAGGGAAACGGGATTAGAATTTCAATTTAGGATTAAATTCCCTGAAAGAACTTCCCAAATCAGGAAGACCAAATAGGAAAGCAAATTAATCATAGCAATTTTGAAATCCCTGCAGCTGGGCCAAGGGATGGCCGGTGGCTAGATGGCCTGGCCAGCAGGGGTGGCGGGATGGAGCGGGTTGGCCGGGGTGGATTTCAGCCGGCGGTTGGAGGCTGGGTAGGGACGGTGGAC
>NW_021594550.1:0-487 GCF_001605985.2 Dendrobium catenatum
GCCCCTGATTTTGGCTGTTTTGACAGATCACTATTTGTATTCGATTATTTGGGTACTTTTAATATTAAATATTGATTATAACATTATTTTCAGGATACAAACTATTTTCAAATCGCTTGAGACTTCGTTAGGGTGGTCAGCGGGTTTCTCTATACTTTTGTATTATGAATTGAATTATTTTCAATTATTTTATTTTTCCAAAAATATATTTATATCAAGTACTTTTAAATTATTTTAAAACTACTTATACCTAAATTCTAATTTTGGGAGACCCGCTATCGTATGAAATTTTAGACATGGGTTCTAGATATGAAGAGCAATCATGGGGGAGTGGGTTAGGGAATGGTTGAGTCCCAATCATTCACTAATCCTTTAGGTATCTGTCCTTTCATTTTCGTAGATTGCATGTGTAGGTCGCAACACGAGCACTTAATTTAGGCTCTCATAGATATAAGGACATGGTGTGTTTATTTCATTTTTGTACTCC
>NW_021594551.1:0-227 GCF_001605985.2 Dendrobium catenatum
TATATTCAGTGTTTGCTTGTGTGCTAGATTTCAATCATATCCAAAAGAATCACATTTGACGACAGTGAAAAGGATTTTAAGATACTTACTAGGAACTCAAAACTTAGGAATTTGGTATCCTAAGTTTAGCTCTTCATTTGAAATTATTGGTTATTTAGATTCTGACTTTGCATGCTGTATAGTGGATAGAAAAAGCACTTCTAGAACATGTCAATTCATTGGAAATT
>NW_021594552.1:0-315 GCF_001605985.2 Dendrobium catenatum
CATATGATGCTAAAATCACTGCAATCACTGAATCTAAATATTTGAACATTTATTTTATTGATAACTTACTTGGCTCACTAATTGCTTACGAGCAAGGGGTGAATCAAAGAAATCTTGATTCAGGTGAGAAAAAGAAGGAAAAAACAATCGCATTAAAGGCACACAAATTGGATTATGAATCTTCCTGGTCTGAAAGCGATGAAGTTGCCTTCATCACAAGGCAATTCAAAGGCTTTCTAATGAAGAAACAAAAGAATCATCAAAGTTAGAGAAAAGGTAAGGATCATAAACATGTTAAAGGATTATCTGACGTTG
>NW_021594553.1:0-319 GCF_001605985.2 Dendrobium catenatum
CCAAACACATCAGACGAAATCCGATCAGAAATCGGAATAGAATTAGACAAATATCAAAGCGGACAGATCAGAACGAAACAGATCAAATCAGACAGAACTAAACGAAAACAGAAGTCATATCAAATCAGAAACGGAATCGTACAAAAATCAAAAATTCAGATCATATCGGAACAGAACTGAATCGTATCAGAATCATAGTATACAGATCAGAATCAGATTTATATCGTACGGAAATCAGAATCAGATTTGCTTACAGAACAGATAAGGAAATCAGAATCAGATTTGCTTACAGAACAGATACGGAAATCAGAATCAGATC
>NW_021594554.1:0-616 GCF_001605985.2 Dendrobium catenatum
TGCCACCTCTCCTATTCACATCCACTAACACTCACCAACCCTCACTAGCCCGCCGCTGTCTGCTCCTTCTTCAGTTAACTCCACCGGCCAGGCACTAGCAACTTCCCAACACACTGCCTCACTCAACAGCTGCCACCACACAACTACGGGCCAAAGCAGAATTCCCCATCTCTTCCCTGTTTAAACTCCAAACAGCCGTAGCCATCTCGTTAACAACTAACTACCCCTGCACAACACCCGACCACCTATAGCCGTAAACTCCATTTCCCGGCTGTAAACGAACCAGTGCACAGCAGCCACTCTGTCTCCCTCTCTCTCAGCCAGCTGTCCAGCTCCAACTCTCCAGCAAGCCTCATTCCACCTGTAGCTCCCGCACCTACCTCCCCAAGATCGAATCCCATCTTCCTCTTCTCACACAATCAGCCCATCATCTACATCCCACTACTGCTAGTGCGGGCTCCTCCTCAGCTGGCCCCTCTTCCCCACTCAACCTCAATATCCCATCACCTCCCTGCTGTACACGAACATCTCCAAGCTCCTTCCTACCCACCTCTTCCTCTAGCTCCTCCTTCCAATCTTCTCTCACAGTCCCTCTTCCCCCATCTAGCATTCAGTA
>NW_021594556.1:0-208 GCF_001605985.2 Dendrobium catenatum
ATGAAGTGATGCCTAATGTCAATGTGTTTAGTCCTTGAATGTTGGATAGGATTTTTAGAGATGCATATGGCACTAGTATTATCACAAAAGATTGAGATGGTACTTACATGTAATCCTAAATCCAATACCTGTTGTTTCAACCAAAGGACTTGGGCCACACAACTTCCAAGAGCAATGTATTCAGCTTCGGCAGTGGAAAGAGCAACAG
>NW_021594557.1:0-317 GCF_001605985.2 Dendrobium catenatum
AAATGAGCTCATTAATTGCAAGTTGCCGACATTATCGTCCAGGCCGATATGGACATTGGCCTGGACGATCAATATAAATCTCAGAAGATCGGCCAGAGCATCACCCTGGATGCACTCCTGGATGATTGAAAAAATGGCTTGATCGTCTAGGGCGATATCATGATCGTCCTGGCTGATCAGTTCAAATCATGGGAAAATCATCAGGAGCATTTCCCTGAATTCGAGCTGGCTGATATTAATCGTCTTGAAGTAACCAAGGTTTTTGAATAGATCGTCCTGACCGATCCTGCGATCATCCAGGACGATATGATCATATC
>NW_021594558.1:0-203 GCF_001605985.2 Dendrobium catenatum
TTCTGATATTATCTGAATTTCTGATTTTTGTACGATTTTGACTCTGTTGAGTTATTCTGTTCTGATTTGTATTATGAGGTGATCTGATCTGTACGACTCTGATTCTGGTTTGATATATGTCCGTATAAGTTCTGATTTGATTCTATTCTGATTCGAGATCTGATTATGTTCCGATTTCTGTTCTGATTTCTGTCTGATGAGTG
>NW_021594559.1:0-286 GCF_001605985.2 Dendrobium catenatum
ATCAAGTAATTTCATGTGGTTGTCATCTATTAAAGCACGATCTTTCTTAAGGATTTCTTGTTCTTTCTTAAGTTCTTCAAATTCTAGACTTACACTAGCATGCATCTTTTTCATTTTCCTATATGCATCATGCATGTGTTCAGAAACTTTAAATAATTCATCATAACTTAAGTCACATATCTTTTCTTGATCTGATTGATCTATACTATCTGCCATCAAGCAAAGATTGGTGACTTCTTCTTCCTTTTTAGTCTTTGATGAATCTGAAGCTGAGTCCGCCCAAAAA
>NW_021594560.1:0-277 GCF_001605985.2 Dendrobium catenatum
AGTGCCGATCGGCCTGGACGATCTAAAATCGTCCTGAAACGATCCTGAGAGGAAAATTCAAATCATAGAGGAACAGTAAGGGAACTAGGTCTCACAATCTCCCCACCTTAGAAAAATGTCGTCCCGACATTTCCCTACAGGTGCGAGACAAAAATAACGTAAAACAAATCAATATAAATTCAAATCAAAACTCGTCGAAATCCATACAACCACACAATGCAATCAATCAAATGTCAATAGGCATGATCAAATGTCAATCACTCAATCGGTTAGTCAA
>NW_021594561.1:0-1496 GCF_001605985.2 Dendrobium catenatum
TCAAAGCGCTTTGTCGTGTTCCGGGAAGAAAAAAATCATTTGAGGCCAGCTTGCTGGTCCAGACATTGCAGTTAAAGGCAACAAATTAAGCCTCCCAATTCCATAAAAAATGATGGTGGTGGCCATAGAAAACATGAGGCAACCAACCCACCTTCTTATCTTCCTCGCCCCCCTCCAAGGCCACATAAACGCCATGCTCCCCTTAGCTGACGTGCTCTCCTTCGCCGGCAGCCTTCGCGTCACCTTCCTCAACACAAACCACAACCACCACCTCCTCAGCTTCTTCTCCCCTTCCCAATACTCTCGCTTCTCTCTCCGGCCCAACTTGCGCTTCCTCTCCATTCCCGACGGCCTCCCCGACGAGAAACCTCGCTCGGCGTACCAATTGACCGAGCTCTTTCATTCGCTCAGAACCCACGCTGTGGATTCTTTCCGCGCGCTGCTGCTCGCCGGCGAGAACAAAGATCGCGATGGTTGGCCGCCTGTGACCTGCATTATCGTTGATGGACTGATGCCCTATTTCATGGAAAAAGCTCAGGCCTTGGGGATCCCTGTGCTTGCATTCCAAACTATTAGTGCATCTTCTCTTTGGGTTTATCTTCAGATCCCTCAGATGATAGAGGCCGACGAGCTCCCTTTTCCCGGTAGCAGCAAATTAGCAGACCCCAAGTTCATTGTTTCTTCCATTTTCCTGATAAAGTTTGAAGATTCTCAAATTCATTAAAAAAAAACCCCATTTTTTCGTGCTCTTTGAAGCATTAAAAGCCATCAACATTATCCCGCGTTGTATGGTATGAGTAACGATTAAAAAAACATGTTTGCAGTCGATGCGGACCTTGACGAACACATAAAGAGCGTTCCGGCCATGGAGGGCTTTCTCCGGCGTCGAGACCTCCCAAGCATGTGTCGAAAAGCAACGAAAGCCGATGACAAAGAGCTTCAATTATTCACAAACTTCGCTGCGAGTAGTACGCGATCGAAAGGACTAATCTTCAACACTTCAGATTCCCTCGAAGCTCCCATTCTCTCTCAAATCGACTCCATCTTCCCAACCACCTATGCTGTCGGCCCCCTCCACGCTCTTGTCGAATCAATTACCTCATCCTCAGTCTCTGCAAGTCTCTTGGCCGAGGACCGCTCTGCCCTCAACTGGTTGGATGCCCAGCCATACCGCTCTGTCGTCTATGTCAGCTTCGGCAGCCTAGCCCGGCTGACGCAGGAAGAGTTTCTGGAATTCTGGCACTGGTTCGTCAACAGCGGCCACCGCTTCTTGTGGGTGGTGCGGCCTGACTTGGTAGCCGAAGGAACGGCTGGAGTTGAGAAGGCGGGGTTGGAGGAGAGAGTGAGATTGGTGGCTTGGGCGCCGCAGGAGGCGGTGCTGCGGCACCGTGCGGTGGGGTGTTTCATTACGCACAGTGGCTGGAATTCGATGCTGGAGAGTGCAGCGGCGGGGGTGAGCGCCGATGGTGTGCTGGCCGTGGGCGTGGGATCAGTTG
>NW_021594562.1:0-630 GCF_001605985.2 Dendrobium catenatum
CGATTTCAGCAAACTTACAGTCGAACTGAGCGTCTCGAAAATACAAACCTAACGATACTAAATTCGACCCAATCCAAGCCCAAATTGATCCAAATCAAGGACCCGAAGCGATGTTGGAAGGTTCAAACCACAATTCGGATTACCAAACGGCTTCCAAACATAACAAACTTATAGTCGAATCGAGCGTCTCGACGAGACAAATCCAACGAGCCCAAGATCACTGAATTCCGACATCACTACGACATTCAAACGTCCATCGAACAGTTCATAATCAAGGGATTCAAGATCGACCGTATATCCAACCACTCCCAACTAACCCTTCATTAATATGTTTTTTGGAATTGCTGACCTTCTTATTAGCTTTTAATTTATTTTATAATTATTAATAACTTATTGTTCCTTAAGAAAATGCCAAATGATTTAGCATTTTCTTAGATAATTAGAAAATGTCAAATTATTTGATGTTTTTGCTCATTTTAAATTATTTAATAATTATGTTTCTTAATTACGCATTAAACATACTCCTTTTTAAAATTCCCCCTTTTTAAAATGATATCCGTTGTTAATTATTTTGACTAAACAAAACCAAAAAATAAAATTTAGAAATGATGTTAGTCGTTTGGTAGCCCA
>NW_021594563.1:0-288 GCF_001605985.2 Dendrobium catenatum
ACGGGACTGGCTCACGTTAAATAGTTTGTTTTCCTAGGGTTAGGGCATCTTGAATTTGGCTGAAATTTGAGATCTCTTAGATCTAGTTTTTCTTTTGGGCTTTAGCGACGTCTAGAGATTTGGGAGAGATTGATCCTCCTCTCGAATAGAGGATCAATTGTATCTTGCTATTTTCTGTTTTCCTTTCAGCAAATAATACAAATTATCTACTGTTTTCGTTGTTTGTGCGGACTTTTGTGAAGGATTCTCACTGTTTTCCGAAGATTGATAGAAAATACTTGAGATCTA
>NW_021594564.1:0-469 GCF_001605985.2 Dendrobium catenatum
TGGGCGGCCCTTGGGGGATGACGGGAGGCCAAGGGGGTCAGCCATACATGGGCTCGGTGGGCACCCACGGCACACGTGAAGGGTGGCCGAATTTGGTAGGGGGGTTTCCAGAAGGGAACCGTGCCACGTGGGAGCATGGGGGACCCACGATGCACATGGGAGTAGGCCAAGGAGGAGGAAGGGAAGGCTACGGCATGGGCTATGGAGAGCCAAGAGAACCACCATGGAGAGGGGTTCAAAATCCTCACCTTGGGGATAGGAGGGGAAGACCACAAGGGGAAGGATTTGCCCAAGGGGCATGGGGAGATGGAAGAGCCTTCAACCGAACTGACAACCACATGAGGAAATTGAAAATTCCTATCTTTGAAGGAGATGATGCTTATAGGTGGATCTACAGGGTGGAGCGCTATTTTGCAGTAAATGGCGTCACAAAAGAGGAGAAGTTGATGGCGGTTCCGATATGTTTGGA
>NW_021594565.1:0-208 GCF_001605985.2 Dendrobium catenatum
TTTAATATAATTTAATTATTGATCAAATATAATATTATTAGTTGATATAAAACATATAATAATAATATTTTTATTCAAATGTGGTTTTATTTGCCCTTTCTCTTTAAATACCTCTCATCTTTCTCATGTAAGGGCTGCCAAAAAGGAAAATCTCCAGAAATTATTCCATTCTTCCTTTCCTCTTTACATGCTAAATCTTGAGAGGATA
>NW_021594566.1:0-200 GCF_001605985.2 Dendrobium catenatum
AGATCAATCAGCAAAAAATCTTGAGTGATTACCTCCCCCTGCAAGGTAATAGTGACTCCCTTGCATTTCCCATAAATACGGGCCTTCTGTCCTGTGCATATGGTCACCTCTATTTCTTTGCTTGCTATCACCTCTAGATTCAACTGTTCCGCCACTCTATAGGCCAAGGAGTTGTGAGTAGCTCCACTGTCAAACAAAAC
>NW_021594567.1:0-725 GCF_001605985.2 Dendrobium catenatum
CATCCATTTCATATTGAAGCTATAAATCACAAACACATAATCTATATCACAATTAAGAGTTTTATTTAATGCCACAAATAAATGATATGAGATGCCATAGATATGGGTGTATGAAATGCTACCTAATTGTTATGTATTTGGCCAGAATACAACGATTTATAGGAGAACTTCAATATGGTATGCCTTATTGATCACTAAACACAATAGAACATAAATTTATATATAAGCCATGAAGTGACTAATGGATCTAAGGCTTTTATGAGTAAACAAAATTGAAACAAATGCATTTCCTTTTACAAAGATGATTTGTAGATAAACATTACTGATTTTGTTTCTCTAGGTAATCACATTTCTCACCACATCACATAGCAAATCACTTTTCTAAACAACAAAGGAGAGGAAGAAGAAAATAGATGAGGATGTAGAAGAGATTTACCCAAAGATTAAGAAGATTTTTGGCGTCGGTTAGAGTAGATGAGGGGACCTAGGGTAAGAATCGGTGTCTGAGATCGGCGAGAGAGAAGCGTGGCCTGAAACTTGCGAACGGCAGGCGACGGGTTGGCTTCCTGGGGGCGAAACCCTCTTGCGAACAGAGAGGAGGCCGGCTGGAGGAGGTATTTTGCAAAAAACTACCCAGGAGATGAGGCTGGGGCTGGGGCAGTTTCACGAACTAGAGGAGGGTCACGAGAAGTCAATTTTGCAAACTACACTAGGGCTGGGTTTGT
>NW_021594568.1:0-232 GCF_001605985.2 Dendrobium catenatum
CCACATCAAACACATCAGATAAAATCCGTACAGAAATCAGATCAACATAATCGTATATAGAATCAGAACAGAACAGAATTCACAGAAATCATCAGATCAAATCAGAACAGAATCATACAGATCAGATCAAATCAAAACAGAATAGAATCATATCAGAATCAGATCAAATCAGAATAGAACAGAATTGTACATATTAGATAAAATCAGAACATAACAGAATCGTACAGATCAG
>NW_021594569.1:0-493 GCF_001605985.2 Dendrobium catenatum
AGCATGTATAAACTTGTACATAATATTTATAATATTTATATAAACTTGTGCATGTTATGCATAATACTTATACATAACATATATAATGCATGTACATAGCATGTATAAACTTGCATATTGTGTGTAAAAATTATGTATGTAGTATTTATAAATTTATATATAGTATGTATACGCCTTGTACATAACATATATAAACTTGCACATAATGTGTGAAAATTATGTATATAGCGTGTATAAACTTATACAAGGTGTGTATAAATTCTTGTACATTGCATGTATAAACTTTACATAATGTGCATAAACTTGTTTATAGCTTGTTTAATCCTTGTACATAACGTGTATAAACTTGTATGTAGTCTGTATAATGCTTGTACATAGCATGTGTATAATGTTGGAATAAACTTATAATAATGTTAATAATGCTTGTAAATAGTGTGTATAATGATTAAATATATAATGTATAAACTTGTATATAGTGTGTATAATGCTTGTA
>NW_021594570.1:0-7007 GCF_001605985.2 Dendrobium catenatum
TACAAAACATTAATGCAAAAATTGGCAGAAGCTATGGGCAAAAAATATAGAGCCAAATAACAAAACAAAAATTATATTAGTAGGTCCAAACGAGAAAAAAATATCATGATCTGTTTAAATTTAAGTCACGTGCCTGAAAATAAAATATTGAAAGACACTTTATTAGAGACTAGAAAATAGATTAAGATTTATGAAAGACATTTTTGAATTTAAGAAATTTGAGGGAGAATTATTTTTTAATTTGTGGAAACGTGAAGCTAGTATCAAATTTAAGAGAAATTATTTTGTACGGAGACCGGAAAGCAAGAACCATCCGGATTTGCTGCACTTTATCTGCTCTTTTGCTGTGCCTTTGCAAATACTCAGTATGCTTTTGCTACCCTTTTGTTGAATATTTGCAAAAGCGCAGCAAAAGGATAGCTAAAGCGCAACAAATCCAGACGATTCTCGTAGTCTGATCTCCGCACAAAATAATTTCTCCAAACTTAAAAAATTGTGATATGTTTCCAACCAAGACTACTCGATACATTTTTTTTTTTTCATCCAAAAGCCACTGAAAGGATGGCATAATAAACGCTTCACGATGAAACTTCACTTCTTCTCTATTCAAATTAGAACTTTTAGCCAATTTAAAATTTTTCAAAACAAAATAAAGAAAAAAAAAGGATAGATTTTCCTTCTTCTTTCAAGGAGAAATCACTTCTCCCTCAATTTCCTCAAAAACGAAGTGCATAAACAGCTAAAAGCAACAATTAGGTTCTATCAAATAAATTTCAGTGTCTTTTTTATTTCTTACACAACTTTTATTATAATATAAAAATTGCAATCATTGCAACCTGTAGAAGCTACATAACAGGTCCCTACTTTTTTTTTTTTATAACAAGTCCCTACTTATCATGGCTTGAACTTCTAAGGAGGGAACGAAAAGAAGGTCGCAAAATTGAAATTTCGGGCAAAAGAAAAACTAGACCTGGTTGGAACGCTTCATTGCCGCGGCCTCCCATCGCTTGGAAAGGTTGGCTGTGAAGCGAAACCGCCGCTTCGGGTTCTTTACTAAGCCGCAGAGATTCCGCCACCGCTGGAGCGCTTCCTCCGACGAGTTCTTCGACAGCACACCGCTGAAATTCTGGTTCAGGTAACTCTCCATATCCTCTTGCTTCTTCACCCCTGGTCTCCTCCCTCTCCCAGTCTCAACTCTTAATATACTCCTCGAAAAAAAGCTTCCTTCTACACGAAGATTCAAGAGATCGAGAAGGAGAAGAAGTTGTGTGGAAGGAGCGGGGCATTGGGGCGCGTGACGGAAAATGGAAACGGACCAAAGGCCGAAAAGGATGATGCGGTAAATGGGTCCGATAATGTCTCAAAATGGACGAGTATTCATGGAAGGAGCGATGAAAGGTTACATGGATCCGATAATGTCTCAGAAGGGGACAAGTAGGATTCATGGAAGGAGCGGTGGAAGAATTTCCTCGCGAATTTCAGGGGACTGCCCTTCTGAATCCTGAAATTTAGCTGGACGTGTGAGAGAACTTCTCCGAAAAACCTTCCGCAGAAAAATATCGAGCGAGACTTCGAAGTCAAAAATTACCGTATTTCCTTCTGATTTGCTTCGTCACTACTTCTCCCTTCCCGGGAATGAGACGAAGGATTACCCCCATTGCCGAATATATAAAGATATATAACGCACTTAGCACGTCAATAATTTTTTTAAATGTGCAATTATTTATTTAATATATTTTTTAAATTTAATAAAATAAGAAAATTCTATGATATACTTAATCAAATAATTCAAAATTATTTAATATATTTGATATATCATCAAAAAATTATTTTAATCGGGCACGAATCTCTAAGCATAATTAAGTTGAAAACTTTAAAAATTAAATTCAGGAGCATCTGAACTCCGATTTCAACAAACTTATAGTCGAACTAAACGTCTTGAAAATACGAACCCAACGACACCAAATTAGACTCAATCTGAGCCCAAATGAGTCCAAATCAAAGAGAAATGTATTTTAGTTTATTGAATCAAATAGTTACAGCTCGGTAGAATATAAATAGAGAAATAATGGTATAAGCTGTAAATATAGGTTTGTAAATACAAGTATTATGCTGTTCTTATATCGTCCCTCAAATTAAGCATTCGTGGGGCGAATGGTTAATTTGGTACGAAGCTCGTTGAACCGAGTGATAGAGAACGGCTTAGTGAAGATGTCGGCGACTTGATCTTTAGAGGATATGTGAACCAATTTGATGTCGCCGGCGCTGATCTGTTGACGAATGAAGTGGTAGTCGATCTCTATATGTTTGGTCCGAGCGTGGAAGACTGGATTCTTTGCGATTGCGATGGCTGAGGTGTTGTCGCAATGAATGGTTGTAGGATTCGGTTGTGGAAGATGAAGCTCGGCAGCCAGTCTGCGAAGCCAAACTACCTCCGAGTTAGCTGCGGAGAGAGACCTATATTCGGCTTCGGTAGAAGATTTGGCAACTGTCGCTTGCTTTTTCACAGTCCAGGATATGAGATTCGGGCCGAGGAACGTGCAGAATCCAGAGATTGATTTTCTGTCCGAGGAATCCGATGCCCAATCAGCGTCGGAGTAAGAGTGCAGCTCGAGGGATCCGGGGGAAATTGGCAGACCGTGCGAGAGAGTCCCATTGATATACCGGAGAATGCGTTTTAGATCTTTGTAATTTTGCTCGGTCGGATTTTGCATATGATGGCAGACACGGTTGGTTGCGAAGGCAATGTCCGGCCTTGTGATGGTTAAGTATTGCAGCGATCCGGCGAGACGACGGTAGAGCGTGGGATCAGGAAAAGGTTGAGTAGTCTGTCCGAGCTTTGTGGGTGAAGGAGCTATGGGGGTCGGTGCCGACTTACTATTCTCAAAGCCTGCATCAATAAGAAGTTTTGTGGCATAGTGTTGCTGAGATAGAAAATATCCATTTGTGGATTGAAGTACCTGGATACCGAGGAAGAGGGAGATGTTGCCGAGCTGTTTGAGAGCGAATTGAGACCGCAGCTGCTGAAGTAAGATTTGAATTGTGGTTGGATCATTTCCTGTTACTAAGAAGTCATCCACATAAATGAGAATAAAAATCAGAGAAGAATTGGAGTCAAGAATAAGGAGAGAGGGATCAGCGCGGCTGATTGTGAATCCTTTCGATTGGAGAAAGCTTGTTAGCTTTTGGAACCATTGGCGAGGAGCCTGCTTGAGACCATAAAGAGACTTATGAAGTTTACAGACCGCCGTGGGATTTTGTTGATCGACGAAACCGGGCGGTTGACGCATGTAAATGTCTTCCGGGAGATCGCCATGGAGAAAGGCATTGGCAATATCTAGTTGATGTATGGGCCAATTCCGATTGACAGCAAGAGCAAGAAGGAGACAAATCGTGGTCATCTTGGCGACGGGACTGAAGGTCTCATTGTAATTAATTCCGAATTGTTGGTTATAGCCGAGTGCGACCAAGCGGGCCTTGTATCTGTCTATGTTACCGTTAGGTAGTAATTTGATTTTGTAGGTCCACTTACATCCAAGTACCGGTTTGTTGACAGGAGGCTGAACTAGAGTCCACGTCGCTTGCTGTTTCAGGCCATTGAATTCGGTGAGCATAGCTTGCTGCCAGTGAGACGACTTAGCGGCCTGATTGTAGGTAGCCGGGGTGATAGAATTGTTACTGTGAGCCAGAAGATTGAGAATTTGTTTTGGTTTGTGAATGCCGGACTTGGATCTAGTCTGCATGGGGTGAGTGGGAGGTCCGTGCTGGATAGAGACAGAGGGAAGGAGGACGGTTTGAGAAGCTGGATGGCTGGCTGAAGAGATTGGATCGGGAGAAGAAATGATATTGTTGACAGAATTGCTAGGAGGAGAAGTGGTAACGGATTGAGGGGTCGTGTGTATGGGTTGAGCTGAAGTGGGAATTAGCAGAGTCGGAGGAATGTGACTGTCAGGTAGAGGAGTAGAAGTTCTGTCGGATGTGGTGATGGATTTATAAGGGAATTGGTGCTCGTAGAAAACAACATGACGAGAGATATGAGTTTTCCCTGTGGATAGATCATAGCATTTATAACCTTTGTGGATAGGGGAATAACCGACGAACACGCAAGCTTGAGATCTAGGAGAAAATTTATCGAAGATATAAGGTCTAAGCCATGGGTAGCATAAGCATCCGAAGGTGCGAAGAAGATGGAAATGAGGGTCTCGGCCGTGTAAGAGTTTGAATGGAATGCTGCCGGAAACAGCTTTGGAGGGGAGGAAATTGATTAAGTAATTTGCAGTAGATATCGCCTCCATCCAGAATTTATTAGGGGTCCCGGATTCTAACATGATAGCACGAGTGATATCGAGGAGATGGCGATGCTTACGTTCAGATAAACCGTTCTGCTCGGGCGTGTAGGGACAGGACAATTGTTGTAGAATACCGTGATCTTGTAAGAAGGTTTTAAAAGCGTGACTAGTGTATTCGCCTCCGTCATCAGAGCGAAGGATTTTAGGTGTGGTGTGGAATTGAGTGTGCACCATTTTACAGAAGTGTCGAAAGGTGGCAAGTACTTGATGTTTGGCGTGCAAGAAGTAAATCCAAGTGAACCTAGTGTGATCATCTATGAAGATGATATAATATCGGTAACCATCGGTCGAAGGGAAGGCCGTAGGGCCCCAAACGTCGGTGTGAATTAAGTCAAATGGTTTAGAAGAAACTGTAGTACTTTTATTGAAAGAGATCTTATGGCTTTTAGCCTTATTACAAGATGCACAAGAAATAGATTTGTTTACAGGAACTAAATCTTTAATCTGTCCTGCAAGTTTGATGAGCGTGTCGTGACCGGGATGTCCCAGACGCGAATGCCACGGAGGAGAAGGCCTGTTGATGACCGTAAGAGCCGTTGGAGAGCTGTTTCCGAGAGAGCTGATCTTGTACAGACCGTTATGAAGTCGACCAAGAAGAAGAGTTTGCTTGTCCCGAAGGTCCTTTATGATGAAACCGTTAGCATCAAAAGTAATAGATAAAGAATTGTCCTTAGTTAATTTGGATACAGAAAGTAAGTTGTGAGTAAGTTCCGGTACATGTAGAAGATTATGAAGGACAAGCTTACGGTTTGAGTCCGGGAGAGGAAGTAGACCCGGACCATTGTTGTATATGGGGAGTGTGGATCCGTTTGCTGTGGAGACGGTGTCCGAGCCTTGATAGGTGGTCGGGTACGTGAGATGAGAGATATCCGGTGTTAAGTGAGACGTGGCCCCGGTGTCGAGGACCCAATCTTGATTACCGGAGTTGTTCTGAGTGGCAAGAAGAGCGCGAGGCGGTCGAGAATCCGTCGGGGCGTATTTGGGATTGTTTCGATGCCAGCAGTTTAGAGCAATGTGGCCGACTTTGCCACAGATTTGGCAAGTCGGTCTAGCGAGATTCGTAGTGGATGGAAGATGCTGGATGTAAGTTGGAGTGACAGGGGTGTTCGAGGAGGTCTTTGGTTTGCCCGAGCGCTTGTTGTTGAAGGTGCGATTGCGGGAGTTGGTGGAGATGGCGGAGTAGAGTGCGGAAGCCGTGAGTTGTTCTTGATGAATTTCCTGCTGAAGATGAATGTCTTCGTTGCACAACATCGAGTAAAACGTGTCAAGGTCGATCGGGACGAGAGAGTTCCGAATCGTAGCCTTGAACGCATTGAAGGTAGGAGGTAGTCCGTTCAAGATATGAAGCATGATATCCTCCGAGTCGATTTGAGAGCCAGAGGCGGTGATGTTGTCGACGATGGTCTTAATGCGTGTAAGGTATTGTTGCATGTTCTGATCCTTTATCTGGACGCGATACAACTCGTTCTTGAGTTGCATTACGCGGGATCGGCTGGTGGGCTGTAGACGACGTTCAAGAACTGCCCATGCTTCGCTGGCAGTGGTGGTCGTAATGATGTAAGGCAGAATTGGTTGGGTTACCGTTGAGAAGAGAGCCGATAGGAGATTGTTATCGACGAGGCGCCATTGGGCATACTCGACAGAGGTGGTGTCGAGCGGAGGGGAAGCCGATCCGGTGAGGTGACCTTCAAAGCCGTTGGCCGTGAATTGTTGAAGAAGCTGTACACGCCATATGGGGTAATTTTCTATAGACAGAGGATGGGGTGCAAGATTTTTGATGTTAGAAACCAAGAATTTGAGGGCTGGAGGGATGTGGTTGTTTCCGATGGAAGCTTGAACAGAGGGGGAAGGGGAGGAGGGTGGAAGAATGTTCATTGATTCTTGTTCTCCCATTAGAGCTCTGATACCATGAGAGCATAAAAGGGAGACTCAAAACCAAGAAAGGAACAAGAAGACAATGCAGAAAGGAGAAAGAGAGAAATGTATTTTAGTTTATTGAATCAAATAGTTACAGCTCGGTAGAATATAAATAGAGAAATAATGGTATAAGCTGTAAATACAGGTTTGTAAATACAAGTATTATGTTGTTCTTATACTTTCCACCAGACTCTTCCTCGACCACTGTTGGACTTCCACCCGGTAGCCTACCGTCGCTGAATTTATACGCGACGCATGACTTCTGCCCGTCACTCGACTTCCACCTGTCGTTGGACTTCTGCGCATCATCAAACTTTCGTCAGACTTCTACCCAACGTCAAACTTCTGCCCATCGACGAACTTAATTCCAACCTCATCACTAGCCGACTACAGTCTTTCCGATCTCCTTCACAAGACAACATAATTTTTGACAACTGTCTCCTGCCGACTACAATCCTTCCGACATTCGTTGCCAAACAACGATCTTTCTGACCACTATCGCCCACCGACTACGATCCTTTCCACCTCCATAGCCAGATTGTAGTCTTTCCGACCTTCGCCGCCCGCCGGTTATGATTCTATTGACCAAATAGATGTACCAATAGTGATTCTTTCAAGTCCCAACTATTTATAATACACACTATATGATGTATATTTATTACATTAAGCTATGACCCTCCCCCAAAGAAGGGCCTCATTTGTACTCGACTGCACATAATAATGTATTCATTTAAAGTGAGC
>NW_021594571.1:0-292 GCF_001605985.2 Dendrobium catenatum
TAAATTCTTCCAACTTATATACTTTCTAAATAATTACATTGTTAATTTTATTTTATTTTCAAATGTATATTTTTTATCATAGTGCAGCATTATTTGTGTTCACAAACAATCCTAAAGTTTGGTGGAATTTAATAAGAGAAAAAATATTAATTCCAAAAGGGTTATATATTATATTATGTACTTTGAATTATTATATTTTTTTTCTAATAATTAGGAAAAAAATTGCAAATATTTAATTAACAAGCACAACTATGGTACCAAGTTAGTATTGTAGTTCCAAAGCTCATTCCAG
>NW_021594572.1:0-835 GCF_001605985.2 Dendrobium catenatum
GTAACTCTTGTAATTTGGCTAAAAGCCACAAGCTTGTTTTTAATAAAAGAGTTACCACTACTTCAGCACCCTTTGAGCTTGTACACACCGATGTCTGGGGCCCGTCCCCTCACATCTCCCTCGACGGTTATCGGTACTACATCGTCTTTATCGACGACTACACTCGCTATTCGTGGCTTTACCTCCTTCACACTAAAAACGAAGCTTTCAACGCTTTCAATAACTTTCTAAATCTAATACAAACTCAATACAATAAAACCCCGAAGACTCTTCGTTCTGACGGCGGAGGTGAATTCACTAGCTTCACCTTCCGTCATCTGCTACAGGACCACGACATCATTCACCAGTTGACATGTCCTCACACGCCAGAACAAAACGGTGTTGCCGAAAGCAAACATCGGCACCTCCTGGACCTAACTCGTGCTCTCCTACACGAATCCGGTCTACCGAACAAGTTCTGGTCTTCTGCGCTCTCCACCGCCCACTACCTCATCAATAAACTTCCCTCCAAATCCATCTCTAATCAAATACCTCAACAACGTCTCACCGGTATCCCTCCGATCTACACACATCTTCGAACCTATGGTTGCTTATGCTATCCTTGGTTAAAGCCTTACTCCACGGACAAACTCGCTCCTAGATCTCAACCTTGTGTTTTTCTTGGTTACTCACCTCAACAAAAAGGCTACGTTTGTCACAACCTCACCACCGGTCGCACCTACACCTCTCGACACGTTATCTTCTATGAAACTCAGTTCCCTTTCAAACACCACACGATTAAGCCAACTCTGGACCAGCAGGATCGTCGCTGTACCTTACCACCGCTTCTTTTAAC
>NW_021594573.1:0-279 GCF_001605985.2 Dendrobium catenatum
ATTTAATCAGATGATGGCGGCTGTCACGCACTTGATTCAGCATTCTCAGGAACAGCCCCAGACATGCTGAAAACATAGTCGTAGTACTACCACCCTGAGAATGCTGAAAACTGGCTTTTGAGGGTTAAAAAGATACTGGAGGGTATGCAATGTCCTGACGATCGGAGGGTGACTTTAGCCACCTTTGCTCTAGATGGGGAGGCTGAGAGAGGGTGGAGAGGACAGTCATTGGAGAAGTTTGGCGGCAGGACAGCTTCCCAGATCTTATGGGTTGAATTT
>NW_021594574.1:0-391 GCF_001605985.2 Dendrobium catenatum
CCTGAACTAAGATCCACATACGATAATCTAGTGACTGGAAAAATGTAGACATGCATGTTTTCCAAAAATCAAAAGAAATATTGTCAAATAAGGGAGGTCTAGTTACAGAGTAACCTTCAGGTGTGTCTCGGTTTCCAAAAGTAGCCATGGTCATTAATCAAAAAAGTAGTCTAAACTTATAATTTTGAAACTAAGCTCTGATACCACTTGTTGGAACTTGTTAAATATGAATTAGGTTGTTAGACCTAAGCTTATGTCCCAGCGGCTAACCAACAGGGGGGGGGGTGAATTAGTAATTTAAAAATTTCCCTCTTATATTTTAAACCAATAAAAAATCTCATAGTAAACATTTCTGAAAAAAGATTTTTCAATCACAGATCAACAGAAAATA
>NW_021594575.1:0-301 GCF_001605985.2 Dendrobium catenatum
ATTATATCGTTAAAGTATAAATCAAAGTAAAAAAAAAACTATACAACAATAAGAACAACGAGTTGAACATATTAAAATGTAACCACCACAAATATGTAAACAAAAGAAACTGTATTGGTGGACGCTTCCCATAATTACTAGATAGAAGTTCAAAGAAAATCTAATCCTAGAGTTGCTTTTGCACGTATGCATACTTACGAATAAGATGGAGGAGCAGGTTACGCACATAGAAATGTTAATGATTTTCCTTAATAATAATTTCACAATTCACATGGAAGATTGTTAGGCCGGCCCAACCTGG
>NW_021594576.1:0-254 GCF_001605985.2 Dendrobium catenatum
AATGATTATCTACTTATATATATTTATAACAAAAAAAAAGAATCGAATCAGAACCAAGACTTTGTTTGAAGGACCAAAATAGTTTTCGATTATATAAAAGTATCAGTTAATAATTTTTTAAGGATCAAAATAATCTTAGATTATATAAAAGTACACATTACTATTAAAAAATAGGCCTATCGTAGCACAATTTTTGGCCTGTCCCAGCGGTTATAACCGCCACAACTTTTTTGTAGCGGTTTTAAAATCGCTGC
>NW_021594577.1:0-284 GCF_001605985.2 Dendrobium catenatum
TGGGGGACAGTTCAAGAGGCTCACTGACAAGGAAATGTAAGAGAAGAGAACGAAAGGGCTGTGTTTCCGATGTGATGAAAAATACATGCCTGGGCACAAGTGCAAGGATCGAACTCTTCAAGTTCTCCTCGTTTGTGAAGACGGGGAAGACGAAGAGGGTGGGGGAAGCGAATCAGAGGTGGAGGAGAAAAAGATGCATCTGGATGTAACAAAAGTCTCTCTCAACTCTATAGTGGGATTCACTCCAAGTCACACTATGAAGGTGAAGGGAGAGATAGCTGACC
>NW_021594578.1:0-373 GCF_001605985.2 Dendrobium catenatum
CGATGATGCTCAAACCAGGCTCAAGTTTAAGTCCTTTCAGGATCAATCAGGTTCATGAGCTTAGTGTGCAAGCTCAGTTCCATGTCTTCTGTAATCTGAGTCTTATTCAATTTTAGTGCCCTTCACACTTAGTTCCTTTGAATTTGAGTCCGAATGTACATTCAAATGATTATTCAGAGTCTTTTTTTTTTGAGATCTTTTGAGCTCAATTTTGTATTCAAATGATCTGAATTTGGTTCAAATATGACTTCATTTTATTTGAGTTTGGCCTTTAGGAATCATTTTGAGTTTTGGTTCTGGTCCACAAGTCCACAGTTCATGTTCATGTTCAAAGCTCACTGCTCTTTCTTATTTGGTCCAGGTCTTTTGTTCT
>NW_021594579.1:0-216 GCF_001605985.2 Dendrobium catenatum
TACACTACTCTTAGCTGCTAGAGTGGCTCTATGAATATTGTTTTGTTGCTTTTGCTTCTCATAGGGTCCTACCCGATTATGGTAGGTGTTATCACCGTGACCCTCCTGATGATTCTTCACTCTTATACATGATTATCATCCTCAGGTAGTGAGGGTGTCCACTTTACTACTTAGAGCTGTTTTCCTTGTAGTGATGTGGTATACCTTGCCTCGGAT
>NW_021594580.1:0-238 GCF_001605985.2 Dendrobium catenatum
AAATTAGACTGCCACCCAATCTTTTTGCTCATTGATCTTAGTGCCTATTGGAAGAAGATTAAAGGAGAGAGTGAGAGAGAGCAGTCAAAGAAGGATTTCTACCACTGGAGCTTGAAGGCTTTGCATTGTGTTCAAAGGTAAGATTTCCTCTTTGTGAATTGAGATTACTTCACTCTTTTTCTTTCTTCCTTCTAGATTTCTTGGGAAGAGATCTATCAAGGAGATCTGGTTCTCTGTC
>NW_021594581.1:0-310 GCF_001605985.2 Dendrobium catenatum
TTTTGTCACACATAATTGTAATTATGTCATCGATGTTATCACTCTCTTAAAAGAGCAATAAGCAATTAAAAGTACAACTAAAAGAATTTTAATAATGCTTATTAAAAAATGTGGATCATATAGAAAATTTTAGTTATAATATTTTTTAAAATTATAATATAACAAAAAACTTTAATAATTGATTTGTCACCCAAAAAGCTATATGATCATACATGAATATCGACACAATATTTGAGCGGTCAGCGTAGACGCGACATCAGGTAGACACGGTCGGCTAGTTTTTATCGAGTTTTCTTGGGTTGAATTCGAG
>NW_021594582.1:0-230 GCF_001605985.2 Dendrobium catenatum
GAAGAGCGTGGAGGCCTACGATCATCTCTATCCCCAGGGGTGGAGTAGCTGTGTACCCTCTACACTCTGTAGTTGTGGCAGTGTCCTTTTGGAGGTCTATATTGGTGAGGTGAGTAATATTGTTGATATCCCAATATATGAGAGAGATTTTGGGTAGCCATATCTAGATTGGTGAATGTAATCCTTGGAGGGAGGATGGAGAGCTATTGGGATTCCACCTATCCATTCTA
>NW_021594583.1:0-1158 GCF_001605985.2 Dendrobium catenatum
GTTCCAGCTTGAAATAGGCTCAAAGATCAGATCGAGACAAAAATTAGCATTTTAGCTGCATTCCGGGCCAATCCAAATTTGAAATTGATTCAAATTTTTAGCTAAACTAACAATCTTGTTTCTTATGGAACAGAAGGGCTCTTTGATATTATTAGATGAATTTAGAATATTTTGTATTATTTCTTCAAAATATTAAATTGAATCATTCAAATTAAAATTAGAACCTCATTATATCATTATCTAGTTGTAGTAGCTCCAATGGAATATATGATTAGAGTGAGTCGTCTTAGATGGTGAAAAGACTACAGTAGCTCCAGTGGAAGATAAGATTAGAGTGAGTCTCCTTAATGGTTTGATAACATAAAATGGCGGCCTCTAAGGACCTGGTTTGGAAAGTATAAGTATTATAGTTGGCTTATGTTAAGAAGGATAGAGGTGGACCTAAAAAGACAAAAAATATTAAAAATAACCATTCTTTATTAGATATTAAAAATTGCAAGGTCAATTGTGGAGTGGTCCTCAATTGAAGCTTCGCAATCATGGCAGAAGATACGGCGTTAATACAACTTCCATTGTCTATTATGACCTTGCAATTTTTGTCTCCAATCTTAGTGAAAGTATAGAAGATCGAGGTCCTTCCCTAGTCGTTGCTAGGTTTAGGTTGTGAGAAGGCACACCTGACGACTTGCAGATCCAAGCGATTCATCTTTTGGAGGCAGTGGACCACAGCAGTATCATCCTCGTCGAAAAATTCCTCATCGTCGTCCATATGGTGGACTAAGTCAGCTTCAGGTTCATCCTCTTCCTCCGTCACTTCTTCAATTATTGTGACCTTAAACGGGCTGGAACACTGAGAGGCAATGTGTCCGTACCCATGACATTTAAAACACTTAGTGCCGGCGGTGGTTTTGGGTGTCTCCCGTTCAGGTGTTTTTCCTTTGTAGTCTGTTCGAGGTTGGGTTTTATTAGGGGAAGGTCAACTACTTGAGGGTCCAGTGGGCTTGTTGTAAGGTTGGTCAGAGGAAGACTTGAATGGGTTGGGTCTAGAGTCTTGAGTCCTAGTGGCGTGGCTCCTAGACTCTTCCAAGTCTAGTACAAGACTACAGGCAGCTTCATACATGTTCACTCCTCTAGCAAAGAGTTCATTTCTAAGATCTT
>NW_021594584.1:0-302 GCF_001605985.2 Dendrobium catenatum
TACTTGTAGCCCCTTAGCTACAAAACATCCATCATTTCTATGAACTCCAAAAGCCATAGAAATTCCTCAACTTCTTGGCCTTACAACCATAATAAATTGTCTATTTCTCCGTAGCTCCAAGGCTAAAGAGAATTCCCTAATCCTTATCCTAAAAGCTATAAGTTCAATCTTATTTCCCTTGACCACAAAGTTATATGGATTCTCACTTGACCATTAGCTTCAAAGCTTTAAGTTTAATTTTATTCTATTAAGATTCAAAGTAAATGGAAGTTTTCTCATCTCTTAGTTTCAAGGTTATAGAA
>NW_021594585.1:0-326 GCF_001605985.2 Dendrobium catenatum
ACTTTTAATATAGAACAATAGAAAAAAGATTCATGTAGCCGACCCCACATAGTGGGATAAGTGCTTGATGTTCTTGTTGTTATTGTATTGAGATTAATATTTCTCCTATTTTTCAAAATTGAAACACTCAATATTTCAATTATTAAATATAAGAAAACACCTTTAATCATTTTGGGATAATTTTGGACAACTTAAAATAATTAAATTTAGTTAATGAATACATTTGTTGATTTTCTTAAACAAATAGTTTGTTTTTTACAATTTTCCCCTAATTTAAAATATATTTTAGAAATTATAAAAAATAAAATTTAATGAAAAATTCAATT
>NW_021594586.1:0-593 GCF_001605985.2 Dendrobium catenatum
TGTAATGTGTGCATGAGATAAATTAATAGAAGAAAAAATTTGTGTGTTTCTACTTCTACCATTTTTTTTCTTTTCTTCTTCTTCCAATTTTCTTTTCTGTTTATTTCACAAAATTACTGTGCGAAGATTCCTGAGAGCTTTATTTTTGACTCACTAGGATTATCGAGGAGGACATCATGAGTTTTGAATATTTGACATGTCTTAATTTGGCTGATATTGGCATTGGAAGGCCCTAATTATATATATAGCTTTGATCTAAAATATATAATGAGGTTTTGAGTCGAGTTTGAGTCGGAAATTGACACGGGTCCAAATGGGTTAATTCGACCTGACCCAATTTTATGAATGGATTGAAAACTCAAACCCTGAGCCAAACTGTCGGGTTTTCAGGAGTTAGGGGAGCAGGAGTTGAGAGCGGGAGAGGAGCTAGGGGAGCTGGAGTTTTTTTTTTTTCTTTGTAAATGAACTTCGTAACAAGCTTATTCACGATCATAAACGAGCTGAACGACACACTGTTCAAAGCTCATTTATTAAGGTATCGACAGAGGCGGATCCAGCTTCTTTTTTTAGGGTGGGCAAAATAAATTTTTTTT
>NW_021594587.1:0-358 GCF_001605985.2 Dendrobium catenatum
ATTACAAGTAAACACCAGATGGTGTGTAACAAACAAAATTGTCTATAGATCTGTTATAATATACAAAATGTCATCAACGAACAAGAGGGGAAAATGACTACAACGAATATGATGCTGAGAGATCTACATTCAAAGCAATTTTGCTCACAGAATATTGACAATGCATGCAGTAGTCCAACCTACAACTAATGTATATTGAGTGTTGTGGCACGCTTGAAGTCAATACAAATAGAACTAGCAATTCACTCATGAGTAACATTGATTGAAATGATGTAGAAGTGTTGGATTCTATACAAATATAGCCATACACTCGTACGTTCAACAGATCGTTCACAAGGTGGTGATGAAAGCCATGTAA
>NW_021594588.1:0-1188 GCF_001605985.2 Dendrobium catenatum
AGGCGAATCAGAGCGCGTCACGTCATCCATTTTGTTGGAACACTCTAATTCGTCTCTGAATGATCTGATGTCCGAACAGAATAATCTATCATTCTTGTGAGAGTTTGTGTTCAAAATTATCTTAAACTTGGCTTGAAAAGCTCATGGTGCGATATATATGTTACAATTTAATTATGAAAATTATTTGGAGATTTGTGGTGATAGCGAAGGGATAGTCCCAATCCCAGAACTCACCGTCGACTCCACTAGGGTTGTAAAGGCGGCAACCCCCGCAGCACAAGCCTTATTATTTTTGCACACATATTCATATTTGACTCCACTAGTGAATTCTTCTCATATGCTCATAATTTTTTTTGCCCTTCTAAAATTTTCCAAATTGATGCGACTGTTTCTTAATTAGCCTTTTTGTTGTCTGGTTTAAATATTATTGTTTCAATTCTGTAATTGAATTGTTTTCATTTAGATTAGTTTCCTGCGTTTTATCTACTATGCTGATTCACACCTATTAAAAACTTGTGTAAATATGATCACATTCAATAGAAGGCGCGGCATTACAATTGACATCTCCGGCTTCGTTTGGGACGAATTTCTTACTGCTTCGTAAAATAACTTTCTAGTACAAAAGTTAAAAATCTTGTACTCAAAAGCTGCTTTAAGAAGCAGTAAAAAAGCCATCCCAAATAAAGCCTTTGTTTGAATCCTTTTACAGACCGAGCATTTGCAAGAAGAAAATAAAATGCTTACATGCATGGTTGTGTCATTGATGAGAATTCCACCAGCAGACACAGATTTTACAAATCTTTCCTCAAATTTCTTGCTCCGGGAGAAGAGATAAGCAGCAAGAGGCTTTGGCTTTGAGTTAATCACATCAAAACACTCCTCCACTTTGTCAACCTTTCCAAATCATAAACGAAAAATAGAGAAATATTACTAATGCAGTGATAATGCTATTCTATGCTCATCGATTGGTTTTTATTTTTTTTTTTGGTACTCTTTAAGAGAAGAAAAAGGTAAGTATAAATGTTTCATTATGAAAATATATTCTTACTGTGATAATGGGAAGCAAAGGGCCAAAAATCTCCTCCTGCATTATCAAAGAATCATCTGGAACGTCTAAAAAGAGAGTAGGAGCAATCTTTCTGTAATGCCAGAAGTGATTAGCTGCATAATTAGAAGTACTGCAATTCC
>NW_021594589.1:0-201 GCF_001605985.2 Dendrobium catenatum
TCCTTCTGCGAAGCATCCAGGTCAACCTTCCACGCTGTGGCCTGGGCTATCATAGTCAGCTGTTGAGAAAGACGAAAAGACTTGTTAATCGACTTTTTAATTGCCCGGGACAAAGCGATGTCCCAACCATCTTCAACAAAACAAGGAAGGTTAAGACAGTCACTTGAAATGGTCTTAATGGAAGCTTTTTCTAGATCAACC
>NW_021594590.1:0-346 GCF_001605985.2 Dendrobium catenatum
TGACCAGGGAAGGCCGATGGGGACATACTGGAGCCGAAAGTGAAGCCAAATTGGCCTGAGGAAGCTGGGGTCGATCCGGTGTCTCGGTTGGGCTCGAACCTGCTTGGTTCGAGTCGAAGTGAGCTCGATCCAAATTAGGTCAGACCTTGGGTTCGGTATGGGAGGCAGGTCTGGGTCTGGTGCACCCAATGCAGGTGGCAATTGGGTGAAATTCGATCTGGATTAAAAGATGGCTCGGGTTGATCCAAACCTGCTTGATTTGGGTTGATTCGGGCTCAACTCAGGTCAGGCCAGACCCTGGGCTTGAGATGGGGAGTGGGTCTAGGTCTGGTGCACCCAATGCAAG
>NW_021594591.1:0-545 GCF_001605985.2 Dendrobium catenatum
ATTTGCTTATGCATTTGGTTTTCTTTGTGGTGATTTTAGTTTGAGTTTTATCTTTGGTTTTAAAGTTATCTAATTCACCTCTCTCTTTGTTAGTCTTGGGCCAGTTCATAAGCGCTTAACATCCCTAACAAACTTTCAAGTGCCATCTGAGCACTTTCACATCCAGGATGATATGAATATCATCCAAGATGATGTGACAAAGAGTGAAAAATAGAGGATGGTTGGAGATGATCAAACAAGAACCAAAAATATTAAAATTAAGTAAAAGCAATAGAAAGAAGATAAAAAAAAAACATAAAAATGAATAAAAAAAGATTTTTTTTTTTAAGGTATGAACTTAATAAAATTTCTAGGTGATTGAATTTAGGGAATTATAAGAACAATGTGTTAACATTGATGAAATCAAAAAAATGGTAGAATATCTGTGTTGCAAATCTATTTTTCATAACTTGTGTTTTGATGATTGACAAACACCATTTCTCTTGGACTACTTATTACTTCTAACTTTTCAAGAATCGAAGATCGGACGATCAAGAGGAAGACAG
>NW_021594592.1:0-261 GCF_001605985.2 Dendrobium catenatum
CAAGCTACAAATGAAAATGCCCCCAAACACCCCGATGATGACCGTGTTGAATGTAAATCTCAACCGGAGGGGTCCATTCCAAATATTTTCAAATGTTTTCCCAAATTCCACAAAAATCCAAAAAAATCTCAAAATCCCAAAATCTAAAAATATTTAAAATTTCAAATTCAACCATCAAATGCTTAAAGCAAAATCCATCCACCCTCCGCAACAGTTTGCCAGGATGGACAAATCAAAATTTACTTCAGCTCACAAAGAGTC
>NW_021594593.1:0-487 GCF_001605985.2 Dendrobium catenatum
GGAAAAAAGGACTTCTTTGTGAGGGCTTCTCCGCCTAACCGTGGGGGTTTAAGGAGAGACACGTTTTGCAGTGCAATACTTGGAGGGTGCCTCTACGGAGTGGACGTAGGTCAAGTTGATCGAACCATTATAAATTTCTGTGTTATTATTTTCTTGCTTCCGCACTTTAAATTTCCGCATTATTTTTATCTTGTGGTGTGATTTGGTTTTAGTTTGTGAGCTTATTACTTTTGTTGAAAGGAAATTTTAAAATACCAATTCACCCCCCCCCCCCTCTTTGTTAACTTGGGTCAGTTCTATAGGGATTAACATCCCTAACAAACTTTTAGTTTGCATTCAGGGCGATGCTCTGGCCGATCATCTAAGATTTGTACTGATCGGCCAGGCCGATGTTCATAACGGCCTGGACGATATTGTCGGCAACTTATAATTAATGAGCTCCTTTGAAGCTCTTCTATTTAAGGGCTTTTGTTCAACATTTTGAATA
>NW_021594594.1:0-2729 GCF_001605985.2 Dendrobium catenatum
TTATTCCTTGATTTAGATATTGGATTAAAAAGTTTTTGAACATTTAAAAGAACATGAGCTTAGATTAATAAATTTTGAATCTCTTAACTTTACTGGATTATGTGGTTTCAATCAATTCCTTACTAACTTTTTGAATAAAATACGAGTTAAATTTTTCTTTTTTAAAACTTTTTTGTGCCCCTTCTCTTTTTGATAATATCAAAGGGGGAGAATATACTATTGTATTTGTATCTTTATTTACAAAAATTAAAAATAACAAAAAATTGATTTTCCCTATTTTTTAAAGTTTTATTTTAGTAAGGGGGAGATTAAGAGAAAATCTTTTCTTTTTTACAAATTCAACCAGTAATGTTTACCATCATCAAAAAGGGGGAGATTGTTACAGATTTGTTTTCATGGATTCGAATTTTGATGATAGCAAACATTCATAATGTTCTACGACTTCCTTGCCTACTAACTCTTTAGGTCTACAATATCGAGTGCAACTCAAGCCAGCTCAAAATTGGGTAGATTAAGCCTAAGTAAGTTTGTATTTTTTCCCTTTCTTGAGTCTATTGTAAATAATATGGTTCCTGATGCTAAGTAACCTTGCACACACACATATTGGGAGAATTTCCAACTATTTCCTATAGTTTACTATTTTTGATAACATTGTCCGGGACAATATTTATATCGGCCTAGACGATCGGTTAAAAAATAAAAGCCCTAATTAGGGCATCCTTATTAAGGCAACCATCATTAAGCACATCATCTTGGATGATTTTGTATCAGCTAGGACGATAGGCTTAAATCAGAAAGAATCAGTCGCCAAATCTATTTAGGTATTACTTATTTTTGGACATCGTCCCAGGCATCGGCCTCGCTGATCCAGCACAATTTTTCCTAAATTAATCTGGTTTTTAAAGAAAGCAATTAAGATTTGATTACACGATCACATCTTCTTGGACGATTGTAAGATCAACCTGGACGATCCTCTAGACAATTGGACATCAGACAGCTCTTATTCAGGGTGATGTTCAGGACGATATTCTACGATTTGTACTGATCATCTATAAAGATATATTATTATCCTGGATGATATGAACAAATTTCTTCTAATCGTCCCAAATAATCCTGACTGATTGGGCTTAATTTACACTGATCGGCCAGGACGATATAGATATCATCCTGGACGATAAAGTCGGTAAGTTACAATTAATGAGCTTGTTTTAAGCTCTTCAATTTAAGCTTTGACAAGGCACTTAGTAAATGTCTTTGGCAGCCATTGTAGCTTCGTTCTTTTATAGGGAACTTGAAGAGATAGCTTGAAAAGGAGAGAGAAAAGGGTTGAGTTTGAGAGAGGGAGAAGATCCTTAGAGGGGGTTTCAAGGGAGTGTGGAGGAGGATTCCACACGATTGCTCCAGCGAGCTTGCACCTTAGTACCATGAGATTCAAAGTTTGTCTTGAGGGAAGTTCTAGGAAGAAGAAGATCTCTTTGGTGTCAAAGGATCCAGCTACTCCGCCGCACCGGGGAAGGTGTAAGTGATTTTATAAAGGCTTCTCCGCCTAGCTATGGGGGCTAAAGGAGAGACACTGAGTTTAGTATAATACTTGGAGGGTGCCTCTAATGAGTGAACGTAGGTTAAGGTTTGACCGAATCACTATAAATTCGATGTGTTTTTTCCTTTATTATTTCCACATTTAATTTCTGCACTTTGATTTCTATGGTGAATCTTGGTTTGTGTTTTGATTGTTTAAAGATTTTATTTAAAATACCAATTCACCCCTTTTGGTTAGCCTTGGGACTACTTCATAAGAGCCTAACATCCCTAACAAACTTTCATCTTTCATATAAGTTAACATCATCGAGATGTACACTGACATATAACCTCAGTTATGTTATACATCCTTGGTAGAATCTCTCGACCTCTTCCACATAGGTTACCGACATCAAGTAATGCCATGAAAAATAACCTCTAATAGGTCTTACATCATTGGTGGATTCTCTCAACCTTTTTTGTATATGTTACCATCATTAAGCAACGCTTTGACAAATAACCTCAGATAGGCTATACATCCTTAGTGGATTCTCTCAGCCTCTTTTATATATGTTAACATCATCTAGTAATGCTCTAAAAAATAACCTCATGTAAGTCAAAAATCCTTTATGGATTCTCTCAATTTGTTCTATACAGGTTAATGTCATCAATCAATGTTGATCTCCTATGCTCGTCAACCTCTGTAGTCTGAGAAGCTGTCACCAGCTCAATTATTTCACTAGTAAAAGAAACAACATATATCATATCTAGCGGCCTGTTGCCTGGAGGGGCATATAGAAATGAATGTATTATGCTTGAAGATTAATGCAACAAGGATAAGAAAAAAAAAAAAGGGAGAAAGAATATACCTGCATGGAACATCCTCTTGGTTCTTTAAAACTTGCCTCACGTTAGATGAGCCAGAATCACCTTTTTGATATTATTCTGGGCACCCTCACCCTCACCTCTGGTCTATTTATATATTTTATGGAGTGGCATGGCCCGTAAATAGCCGAGAGATCAGGGGTAAATGGGGAGTGGTTGGATGGACGGTTGATATTGAATCCCTTGATCATGTACTGTTCGTCAGACATTTGAAGGTCTTAATGATGTCAGAATTTGGCGATCTTGGGCTCATTGGATTTTCCTCATCAAGCCGCTCGATTCGACTATAAGCTTGTCATGTTTGGAAACCGTTTGGTAATTAAAAT
>NW_021594595.1:0-647 GCF_001605985.2 Dendrobium catenatum
AAGACCAGGCATGCCATTCTAAACCAGGAAGAGTTTTGGATGTTATGATTGCGAATAATGAGTTTGTCTAGCTCATTAACTGCACCGAGAAATTGGACGCTACTGATGTTGTCGATGCCCCCACAATCAATGTGCATAGCATTATTGAGGCCATCATCCTAGATTAATTAAACAATGAACTCACATTCGAGACAAAGGAAGCCTTGCAATATGCCATACGTGGTTGGTCAATTATAAATAAGATGTTCTCTAAGATGCAACAATATGCCATACGTGGTTGGTCAATTGTAAATAAGATGTTCTCTAAGATGCAACAGAACGCCATCAGATCTGTAATATCCATACAAGCGGACAGAAGGCGTGCACATGCCCCCAAATTGAATGATGCATTCAAATGGGGGTTGCCCATAAAGCTGATCAAAATTGAATATTTTCAAAAATGCCCCCGCACATGCATCTCACATAATAGGATAAGTTAGGATAATTGGTTGGAGATTACTACTATAAAACTCACATAATTTGACAAGTTTGGACAATTGGTTAGACATTATTGCTATGCACCTCACCTAAAGTGAAAAGTTTCTATCAACAATTGTTGCGTCCTGGAATTTTCGCGGCGGTAAAGAAATATATGGTTTAACGTCTTA
>NW_021594596.1:0-234 GCF_001605985.2 Dendrobium catenatum
ACAGATTTTGGAAGGTTTAAAATTTTTAATAAATACTAGACTTGATTTTGAGTTGAATTCAAGTGATTTTGTTCAATTTGGAGTTTTCTAGAGTTAGTTATGATTTTTCAAAGTTTAATGTATTTATGGAATTTATAAAATTGTTTAATTAGAAGGGTTTTTTTTGATTTTGCTCCAAATGAATTCCAAAATCCTTTAAATCAACTCCAAATGTCAGAGATAACCTAAAAAGTG
>NW_021594597.1:0-287 GCF_001605985.2 Dendrobium catenatum
GGCAGCCTCCCGGCGTCTCCCCCGTTTAGGGGAAAACTACGAGAAAACTAGGCCTTCCCACCACGGCCAATAAAGGCGTGCATGGTAGGTGCCCTCTTTCGAGGACACTTCGGCCGTGATTTTTCTTCCCACCACGGCCAATAAAGGCTTGCATGGGGTCTTCGACGGTACCTGTTACAAGAAAAGAGCAGTTTTCTTTCCCCCCGCCCGGAGGTACTTATAAATCATTCTGACCGCGCAAAGAAAAGAGTACACCAGGCTCGCCTGGCCTCGCCGTGTGCGTAGAA
>NW_021594598.1:0-221 GCF_001605985.2 Dendrobium catenatum
CAGAGAAGAGAAAACTAAAGATGATTTCAATGCTTTCTTCTTCTACAGTGCACAAGTTATATAAGCCTTGGGAGAGTACACGTGTAAAGTATAGATAGGGACTGGTGTTGCTTTTAGCACATGGTTAGTTATTTTGCAGTGGATATTCCTTGGTTAGTGCATAACCAAGGAATATCCACTGCAAATAACTAACCATGTGCTAAAAGCAACACCAGTCCCTA
>NW_021594599.1:0-359 GCF_001605985.2 Dendrobium catenatum
GTCCTGGACCTCCTTCCCTTTCCTAGAACTTGAAAACCACCAGAAAATAAGAGTGAGCTCAACAGCTCAGCAAAGCGACAAACCTCCAATAAAAACTTCCAGAATCCAAAACAAAACACATCAAACCAAAATCCACTCAGAAATCGGAACAGAATTGTATCTCAAATCAGAACAAAATCAAATCAGAACTTATACGGACATATATAAAATCAGAATCAGAGTCATACAGATCAGAACAAACAGATCAAATCAAAACTGATTAAATCCACATAATCAGAATCGTACAGAAATCAGAAATTCAGATCATATCAGAACAGAACAAAATCGTATCAGAATCATATCATACAAATCAGATCAAA
>NW_021594600.1:0-328 GCF_001605985.2 Dendrobium catenatum
GTGGGGTGTTGGGGATGAGTTGGATGGGCATGAGGAGCATCTTAATGATATGTTTAATTTGAATGTGAATCGCTTAGTGGAAAAGGCTTTCTCTCTGGGGGTGAAAAACATTGTGGACACAAACACAAAAGAAAGTAAATTTATTGCTTTGGACGTTATGACATGGATGTGCTATATTTGTATGGAGGGCTGCACGGCGGGTGGCCTTTATAGTTTTATTGGCTGCCGGTTTTTGGTCACTGCATGCTATGATGTCTATTGGCTGGTCGATTACTCTGTTTTGGACAATAATGAGGTGGTTTCCTGCCCGCCCCCTGATGGCCTTCGC
>NW_021594601.1:0-377 GCF_001605985.2 Dendrobium catenatum
TCAAAAGAAGTATATATATTTTATTTTATTTTCTAACACAAATTAAATCTACCAAGCAAGATTAGTAATTCAACTACAGTTTCCAATGAAATTTAAATTCATGCAAGAAATTGAAAATGCAAAAAATAAAGGAGAAAAATAACCCAGAAAGAACACGCCAAAATTTTATAGTGTTTTGGTCAATGAGTCAATCATGACCTATGTCTACTCTCTAGAGTCCTCCTCTTCGAGTATTGCACTAACACTATAGTGACTCTCTTTTAGTCCACAAAGTAAGGTAGAGAAGCCATTATAAACCACTTCCACCAAACCCAGTATGATGGAGAACCAAAAGCTATGTCACATTCCTAGTGACGTTAGCGAAACTTTGAAATCTT
>NW_021594602.1:0-356 GCF_001605985.2 Dendrobium catenatum
GGACTTTCGACGGACTAATACACAACGCCGAAATTCTCCCTATCGTCGGACTTCTGCTCGTCAGCAGACTTCTACCTGACGTAGGACTTCTGCTAGTCAGAGGACTTCTACACGACGTCGGACTTCACCTTGTCATCAAACTTCTGCTTGTCAGCGGACTTCTACTCGACGTCAGCGGACTTCTGCCCGTCGATAAACTTTCATCGGACTTCTGCCCGAGGCTGTACTTCTACACGACGTTGGACTTCTCCCTGTCGTCAGTGGACTTCTACTCGTCGTCGGACTTCTGCCCGTCGATGAACTTTCATCGGTCTTCTGCCAGAGGCGTACTTCTACACGACGTCGGATTTCACCTT
>NW_021594603.1:0-456 GCF_001605985.2 Dendrobium catenatum
CCCTCCTCATCCCGTCGGAAAGAAGACAAAACCCACACTTAAACCTGCATAAAATCCATCCTTTGGCTTTTACCATCTTAAAAGTCCATGGAGAACAGCTACATCTTCAATCCCTTTGTTAGCAGCCTCATCTCTCGCCTCGCCTATTCCGAGCCCTGCATCGACTGGAAGGAGACACAGACGGCTCACATATTTCAAATAGACCTGCCGGGCCTGAGCAAAGAGGACGTGAAGGTAGAGGTGGAGGACGACAGAGTCCTTCGCATAAGCGGCGAGCGCAGGCTCGACAAGGAGGGGAAGGATGAGGTATGGCACGTTGCCAAGCGCGCAGGTCGAGGCGGCAAGTTTCTGAGGGAATTGCTGCTGCCTGCAAAGGGTAGGGCCGATGCGGTGAAGGCGAAGATGGAGAACGGGGTGCTTACGGTGACTGTGCCTAAGGAGGAGGGAGAGAAGAAG
>NW_021594604.1:0-399 GCF_001605985.2 Dendrobium catenatum
CTTTTGCAGGTAGGCTTCAATTCATCAAATATTCAATTACCAACCTTGTGGCTTATTGGATCAGATGTTCAATTATTCCTAAAACCATTCTGAAGCAAATTGAAAAAGTTTGCTCCAAATTTCTCTACCATAGTGGTGATCAATCTAAGCGCTTGCATCTCATTTCGTGGAAAAATTCTACTTTGCCATTCTCCAAAGGAGGTCTTGGCATTGCATCATTTCATGCTCTTAGATTAGCTTACAACTGTCAAAACATCCTCAGGATTTACAATATTGATTCTCTTCTTTCTAGATGGTTCAAAACTAGATATTCCTCCCCCTGGAAACCGAACACTCGTCATAGCACATCCTTGTGGAAAAGTATTCAAGCTACTGCGGAATTGTATAAAAGCAATTTTA
>NW_021594605.1:0-311 GCF_001605985.2 Dendrobium catenatum
TTTCCTTTTCCTTTCTCGAGTGATCTTGAAGTGTAGGACAATCGGCTTTCACATATCCAGACTTCCTGTATTCATAACAAACGACATCAGAAGATCCTTTAGAATATTTATGATCCTTACCTTTTCTCCAATGATGCTTTTGCTTCTTCCTTAGAAAGCTTTTGAATTGCCTTGTGAAGAAGGAAACTTCATCGCTCTCAGACCCAGAAGAATCGGAGTCAGATTTGTGCGCCTTCAGGGCAACTGTTTTCACCTTCTTCTTTTCACATGCATTAAGATTTCTTTGATTCACCCCTTGCTCGTAAGAAATG
>NW_021594606.1:0-236 GCF_001605985.2 Dendrobium catenatum
GAGAACTCCAGCATCACTTTGAGTTTGGGTGAAACTCCGGCGTTACTTGAGAAAAATTCATGCATCACATGAGCGTCGCCAGAATTCTGTTGTCGCTCGGGCGTCGGGCAGAATTCCGACGTCACTCGGGCGTCGGGCAAAACTCCGACGGTGGTCGAGGAGGAGTTATTCCCTCTTATCTTCTCTTCTCTTCTCCTTCTTCTCTAACTTGGAACCCCTCTCATGAGAAAAGAGGG
>NW_021594607.1:0-260 GCF_001605985.2 Dendrobium catenatum
TTTCTTATTATTTGCTTCCGCATTTAATTTCCGCATTGGTTTTTATTTGAGGTGATTTTGGTTTGTACTTTGCTTAAAGTTTCATATTTATCAATTCACCTCTCTCTTTATTTAGCCTTGGGCCAGTTTTATAGGGCTTAACATCCCTAATGAACTTTCTAGTGCCATCAGAGCACTTTCAGATCTTATGAGGGAGAGTTTGTGATGAGTTTCATAAAGGTTACTCCAAGCAAGGATCCAAGTCATCTTCTCCAGTCATT
>NW_021594608.1:0-277 GCF_001605985.2 Dendrobium catenatum
AGTAACTGGATGGCAATCAGCTCTGGTAGTGGCAGCATTGGCAACAATTCCGAAGCAGCAGTGGCATCATTCAGCTAGTAGTTTTTAACCTGCCCACGAGAGAAGGAAGTGATCCAAGTAATCAAGAATGGCTCAAGTAAATAGTATAGAACTGTCGACAATATGCACATTGATAGAACTAATATCTATTATATGCACATTGATATAACTAATTGATTTTTGGAAAAAAAATAACCAAAGCTAAATCCCTGGAAAAAAAAAAAGAATGCAAACATTA
>NW_021594609.1:0-335 GCF_001605985.2 Dendrobium catenatum
GTCTTGAATCATAATCTTTTAAAATACCACAAGTACACCCTTCACTTGCTTGAATAAATTCCTATCGTGACTCTGTATAGGGTTCCCCGTGGAAGCAATTTTGTAGCAGATGCCATAGCAAAACTCGCAAAGGAATTTGCATGCCCAGAGGAATATTCCATCCCTATAGAGATTCAGGGTCACAAAGCCCTCTCTCCTATAGATTTGGAATATATCGATAAGAAACCTCTCCAAATCCTTTCTGCCTCTTCGACGATTGAAGAAGAAGGTGATTGGAGATGACCTTTAATTGATTACATTCAAGAGAGAAAACTTCCCCAGGATAAATCTCTCTC
>NW_021594610.1:0-1724 GCF_001605985.2 Dendrobium catenatum
GAGTAATTAAATTAATGCACTGTAATTATGTAAATAGCTCCTTTTTTGAAAAAAAAATGATATTAATTTTTTTTTGGGCAATTCATTTTACTGAGCCTTTTTTTTTAAAAATGATATTAAAAAATTAGGTTAAGCCCCCTTTTCTATTTCTTCTTCTTTTAATTTCTGAAGCAATAAAGCTGCTATATCTTGGATCCAAACAAAACTTGACGTCCAACAAACTTGCATCTCTCTAGTCTAACCCCCCTTCCTTTCTTGCTTGCCGACTAAGGCTGCCATCTCAAGCAAGAAAGAAAAAGAAGACCTAGAAAAACTCAGTCATTCATACAAGAAGTGCATCTTCAAAGCCTTCAAGCAGGTTCACCCCAACGCATCTCTGGCCAGGCCATGATCGCTATAAGAAGAAGTGGAGGAACAGAGGTTTGACGTAACTGAATCTTACCAGCTGGAGTGTTTTAAGTAATTGATATCAGATCTGTAATAATTAGTATGCCGGTAGTTTCTGTAATTATCATTTTTTGTTAATCAATTAGGGGAAAAAGAGGGCTATATACGTTTGACTCACAAGGGCACTAATTAGTGGGAATAGAGGTTATAATGGTCCTCCATGCTATCTTTGATGCAATCAATTGCAGAATCTTTTCCACCACAACTTTGAAAAACTCTTCAGAGCATTCACCCAATTCTTAAATGAAATATAAACTCATAATATGGATAGTTCTTCCGTCCAGACTCGCTACAGCATAGAGAAATTAATTTTTTAAGCAAAAAAATCGTCAAATAAAAATTATGATTACCGATCTGAAAATTAAAACAACAAAAAAAAAATCTCAAAAGAAGCTTAAGACTAATTTATCGAAAAAACAAAAATATATGCGATCAAGGGCATAAGAGAAACAAAAAAAAGGTGATCGTTATTAGATCCAGACCTGTAAGGAAGCGGCGAAGGATGCCGAAGAAGCCGCCGTTGAGGGAGTGTAGGTTGAGGAAAAACTCGACAATGTGGCCGAGACACAGAAGTGGGAAGCTAATTACTGAGAGCAGCTTCTGAATGAGGAGAGTGAGCGCAGTTACCCAATCGATCCTGGCTTCGTCTAGCTCAGGGCTAACGCCGGCCTTGTGCTCCGCGAATTTGCTCCTCGTCAGCTTGCGGCGTAGCACCAGATGGCGGGCGATGTCGCGATACCTCGCGTTCTCGTGCCGGAGGATCATGTGCTCATCCTTGGCCGCCATTGCTTCACACAGAGAGAGATACAGAGAGGCAGAAGGTGAGAGACGGAATATGAGAGCGAGTGCGCTGTTTATTTATAGGAGGAAACAATACAACTTTTCTTAGGACAAATTTTGCTTAAGCATTTTCGAGAAAATTAATTTTATTTTATTTTATAAGACAAGATATTTAGAAAATGTTTGACAAATATTTTGACTTATGAATAATATTTCCTCTAGAAATAAAATAAAATAATTTATTTTTTTACCGGACTACTTATTTAATTTTGCAAGTTGTAAAATTCTGTGTATAGTAATTTAAAGTAAGAAAAGTGAGGGAAATTTATTCTTACAAATTTATATTATATTAGTATTGATATGTGGTAAAAATTAACTTATTTGGATACAGATTTTTATGTATTTTTAAATAAAATTTTAAGATTAAATTAAGCATTTAAATTCTTATTTTATCAATCAAATGAGTCCAAATCAAACATTTGTAGGAATCAATAATC
>NW_021594611.1:0-367 GCF_001605985.2 Dendrobium catenatum
TTCCTATTCATAGCCTCAACATTACATATGGTATTAACTACATATTTTTCCACTATTTACATTAAATGAAGATCTACTATATTGAAAGCATCATGAAATTATTGATGAAGAAAATTTATTAGTACTTCATATTTCATTTACACTATCAATCCAAAAATAGAGAATTTAGACAGGCAAGAAAAACATATGAAGAATATTCATTTTCATTAATTATACAAAAGAAAGAAAGAATTTAAAAAAAAAAAATTTATCACCGGATGGGTTTAATGATCTCCTCTACACTCCTCCTTGAACTTACATAATTTCTTCCACAAACACAAGTTAAACAGTCTAATGGAATGTATCTAGTATTTCTCTAAATCCTCTT
>NW_021594612.1:0-1222 GCF_001605985.2 Dendrobium catenatum
TTAAGGAATCCATTCTTTGAGTACAAGATTTGAGACCACGTCCACCTAAATGAAACGGCTTGCACAGAATATCCCAACTAACAAAATGCAATCCATCTTCATTGTTCTTCTTATGCCAAACAAACTTCCTACAGGCTTTATCAATTTCCCTCAGAACACCGGTTGGAACCAGAGAATGCGTGCAGTAAAAAATAGGAATTGAAAGGATAGTCGATCTAGCAAGAGTCAATCTTCCAGCTAGAGAAATGAATTTAGATTTCCAAGTTTCAAGCTTTCCAAGAACTTTCTCTAATAGAAAACTGTAATATGAAGCTACCAATCTCCTTAAAGCCATTTTTATTCCTAAGCAATAGAATTCCTTCACAAGCTTGAATCCCATTACCCGAGCAATTTTTTCTTTTTCCTTATACTAATAGCTTTCCCACATAAAATATAGGATTTCTTGTAATTGATTTTTTGACCCGACCAATTACCATAGTCTAATAAGATGCCCTTAATCCTCTTAATCATATTAAAGTTTGCTTCAGAAAAGTTCAAGATATCATCTGCATAAAGCAGATGTGGTATCCTTGGGGAATTATGATGAATCTTAATCCCTACCTCCATATTATATTGCATCAAAGCATTTGTTAAAAGTTGAGAGCATAAAACAAAGAGAAAAGGAGATAATGGACAACCTTGTCGAAATCCACTATGAGCATTGATCCAATTAGAAGATTTGCCATTGAACAAGATAGAAAACCTTGGATCACAAACACACTCCATAATAAGCTTTCAAAAGTGAAGAGGAAAGCCAAAATATCTCAAAATATACTCCAAAGTTTCCCAAGACATGCTATCATAAGCTTGCTCCATGTCTATTTTGAAGGAAACCAATCCTTTTGATGATTTTGAAAATATGAATTTATGGAAAATTTCTTGAGCAATTAAAACATTGTCAGTAAGAGAGCGGCATTTAATATAAGCAGATTGGTTCTCAGAAACCAGTTTTGGAAAAAGATTCACAAATCTTCCAAGAAGAATTTTAGCCACAAGTATATATACAGTCTTACATAAGCTTATGGGCCTAAAATTAGGAGTCAAAGGCAACTTCACTTTATAAATAAGAACAATAAGTGTATCTTTCCAGCTGGATTCCATAATACCCATATGAAAAAACCTCTTCAAAGCATCCCAAACATCCAATTTAATGATTTGCCAATAGGTTTTAATAAAAGAATGT
>NW_021594613.1:0-250 GCF_001605985.2 Dendrobium catenatum
GTCCGGACGAACCTGGAGCAAAAACTGATATTACAGATAGTCAGAGCCATGTTAGAAATAGTTATTCACATGTAGCCATGAAGTTCTATCCACATGTTTATAACATTCAAATCATACATAGTTACTATTTTATTGGATATAAACTTTCCTTCTAGCCCTTCCAACCCTAAAAATAATGAATTTAAAGGCATTTTTGAAAACTTCGAGGCTATTTTTACTATTCACATAGATCTATGGGTTCCACAACTCT
>NW_021594614.1:0-329 GCF_001605985.2 Dendrobium catenatum
TGATCTGCATGATGCTGTAGACTGTAAACACGTGGCCCCACTGGTGGAAGTGCAGGAGGTCGTGGTGCAACTATCTCTCTCTGATCTCTGACAGCTCTATCCTCCATCCGGTTCCCTGATCTCTCACTGTAAGCTCTCGAGCCAATAGTTCTCTGCTGTCCTGTACCCGTGCCAGAATCAGTCCTTCCACCCAGTCCTTTCTGAGGACAATATGCTGCTTTGTGCCCTTGCTGTCCACAGTGAAAACACTGCCCCTTCAACAGGTAGCACCGACCTGCATGTCTTCTACCATAGTGAATGCATGCTCCAGAACTACCAGACGATACTAC
>NW_021594615.1:0-235 GCF_001605985.2 Dendrobium catenatum
CAGAACATCACTTAATTTTTTAGAGTCGGTTCACTTCATCCTGGGACAAATATTGGTTCATCTGGATGAAATTTTTCTAGAGAGTAAATCGTCCCGGGACGAATACACTTCGTCCTAGATGAAATTACTCCATAGAGCAACTCGTCCTAGAACAAATACACTTCGTTCTTGAATGAAAATTTTCCAGGGAACATTTCGTCCTGGGATGAATACGCTTTGTCCTGGATGATCAGGA
>NW_021594616.1:0-264 GCF_001605985.2 Dendrobium catenatum
TACCCCGTTGCTTAGCTTTATCAACATCCGACTCATCTACTCCCGGAACTTCAGGTTTTGAAGGACAAAGAGAAGAATAGTGCATAAGTGACTTACAGTGATCACACGGTAGTGGTCGCCATTCATACTGAACCTTCAAGCAAACTACATCACCATCCAGCGAAACTTTAATTTCCTCTGGGTAAGTAGCATTACAGTCCACCAGAACACAGATCCTAGCAAAAGTTAGCCTTGTCTTTTGCTCGGTGAGGTTATCAGCAGCTA
>NW_021594617.1:0-1249 GCF_001605985.2 Dendrobium catenatum
AATAGAATTTGCTTTCAATAGATCGGTTAATCAGTCTACTCGCAAGAGCCCCTTTGAAATAGTGTATGGGCGAAATCCGTTGACACCTTTGGACTTAATTCCAATAGTCCAACATACCACTTTTAACTCTGACGGCGAACAAAGGAGTAAGGAAATACAGAAGTTGCATCAGCAGGTGCACGATGAAATCATTAAGCAGAATGATCGGTATCGTACTCAAGCAAACAAGCACCGGAAGAAGGTTGTATACCAGGAAGGAGACTTGGTGTGGATTAGATTAAGGAAGGAGCGATTTCCACCAAAAGCTTTCAATAAGCTAAAGCCCCGAGCTGATGGCCCTTTCCGCGTCGTCAAGCGAATTAATGATAACGCTTATCAGATCGATTTGCCTGGAGATTACAACATTTCAGCGGTGTTTAACGTGGCCGACTTGACTCCACATTTTGAGAACGAAGCTCTTCTCACCCCGGACGAATGACGCCGAAGCTCAATCCAGAATAGCCTGCAGCCAACGGAGTTTGCTTATTTGCTTAAATGTTTGTTTTTCGTTTCCTGTTTTTAAATTTGTTGGTATTACTAGATTAGTATCCTGTATTCGTTTTATAAATTCTTTGGTGTAGCTTTTGTTCTGGCTCAGCCTGTAGCCGTATTTGAACATAAATAGTTCATACGGCTAGAAGGGAAGGGATTTTTGATTGCTCTGTGAAATAAAGAATCGTAAGGTTGTTTCTGGGTTCAAGAACCCTGTCTTTTTCCTGTATCCTGGATTTTCCAAGCCGTCCAGGTGGTGGTGATCGTTTCTTGGTACACTGCAGCGCCGGAGATAGCTTCGTTCTCTGCCGGAATTACTGGGTTCCGGAATCAAGAAGTCTGACGATAGGCGGAATACTAGCATAAGGCAGAAGTTCAACGATGGAAGGAAGTCTGGCGTTAGATAGAAGTTTGATGATGGACAGAAGTCTAGTGACTGGCGGATGTCCGACGTCGGGTAGAAATCTGACGACAGGCGAAAGTCCGGCGTTGGGTAGAAGTCCGATGAAAGTTCGGCGATGAGCAGAAGTTTGATGATGGGTAGAAGTCCGGTGTCGTGTAGAAATTTGGCGACGAGCGGAAGTTCGATGTACGATTGAAGTCTGACAAAAATCCGGTGACTGGCAAAAGTCTGACGATAGGCGGAAGTCCAGCATTAGGCAGAAGTTCGGTGACGGACAGAAGTCCGACGACGGGCGCACTACAGGAAAAACAACGA
>NW_021594618.1:0-1446 GCF_001605985.2 Dendrobium catenatum
CCACATCATCGCCCAATTAGAACAAAAGCCATAGATGTAGCATCATATAAGTTACCAACATAGAAAAATGGAAAAACCAAAACTACCCTATTTTTTGGATTGGATTTCCGCTTTCTACGTTTACCAACCCAAGTATTTCCATCTCGCACACAATCTTGCTGATCAAAACATTCAACTTCATCAACCTCCGAGGACGGGGACGAGCACTCAAGCCAATCTATTTGCATCCTAACACTCTCCCCCAAGCTAACACCCACATGGGAAATCAAAGCATCTGGTGAAATTAAATTCACAGGAACCTCAACCAGATGGCCAGACAACTGAATAGTAGGCATTACTAGGGTAAGAACCGAAGGGTCCACATCACGAGCACAAACCTCACCCACCGGCGCCACATTTACAGCCAAAGCAACATAATTTAGAGGAGAGATAGTATGAGCCGAGCCCGAAGATAGTTAATGGCCAACTACCCTATTAATCTCACAGGCAACAAAAACCTTTGCCTTAGAACTGGACACTACCAAAGGAGTAGAAACATCTCTTGGGGAAAGATCGGTACATAAAACACCATCACTCAAGTCCTTAATACCACCCAAACAAACTAAGTTAGCAACACCATTACCGATCGAAGGGACAGCCACAACAGGAGACAGGGCAACATGCAACAATGCCTCACAAACAGGAAGCACACAATATGTAAATTAACCTCAGGAACAGACAAATCACCCACAAATATAAATAGCCATAGGCTTAACATGAAGAACATCAACATAAACCGCAGAAGGACCTGTATTAACAACTAAATGAGGGTGTAAAATCAGACAACCAGCATTAGAATGACCCAAGCCTTTGCAATTAGAGCAGTAGAAAGGAAACTCTTCAATTTCCACCTATTGAACATAACCCATCTTCTCAGAACCAAAGCCACTCATGGTCTGTATAGCTCTTAGTAATATCTAACTCCACCAGAATGCGGGCAACCGAGGACCTAGTCCCAGTAGAAGTAGCATTATCAGTACGCAAGGGACGACCGAACAAAGTTACAAGATCATGAAGCACACAAGAGGAAATGTGCGGACGCAAATTTGGAAAGGAAACCCAGATAGGGATGACAGGGGATTCGACATTGTTGTCAAATTGGGGTGACCACTTAAACAACATATAGCAATTGTTAATGAAGTAAGAACGGTGCGAAAAAATGTGACAGTAGTCTAGGTCGTTCATCAGCTTAATCAAAATATTCTTTGAGTTAAGCACCGTAATAGAAAATTCTCCATTCAACTTAAGCTGGAAAAAAAATTTATGAATTGAATCTAGCACCGGACGACGACTAGTAAATTTAGCAATCAACGCAAATTCAAAAGGAGCAGCCAAGGACAACATATCGTCATCAGAAATCCAAAGAGACGGAAGATCATTGCAAGAGGTGATTTTAAGATCAGGAAA
>NW_021594619.1:0-365 GCF_001605985.2 Dendrobium catenatum
AACCCATTGGTTCAATAAGCCTAAGGGCCGAACCTTGAAATTTTCTATGCTCATAAACCTAAGGGTCGAGCTAAACCCATTGGTTCGATAAGCCAAAGGGCTGAGCTAAATCCACAAAGTTCAATAAGCGTAAGGGCCGAACTTTGCAAAATTTATATGCTCATAAACCTGAGGGTCGAGCTAAATCCACAAAAGTTCAATAAGCCTAAGGGCCGAACTTTGAAATTTTCTATCCTCATAAACCTAAGGGTCGAGCTAAACCCATTGGTTCGATAAGCCTAAGGGCTGAACCTCTAAAAAATTTATATGCTCATAAACCTAAGGGTCCAGCTAAATCCCTGAAGTTCAACAAACCTAAGGGTCGA
>NW_021594620.1:0-974 GCF_001605985.2 Dendrobium catenatum
GGTTAATGAAAAGGTTTGCAAAGAATTCTCAAAGAACCTCGGTATTAAAGGGAAAAGCAAGAGATAGAATGAAACAAAGGGAGGTGTGAGCGAAAAGATCCATTACCGGGTATGAGATGTGGGTAGGATTGATGATTCCGGAGATAGTTATCCCACACTATTTGTATCGATGGTAGGCAGCCTGATCCTCTGCCTCCCTGAATTGAGGGTCCAGAGTGGCCCTCGAGGAACTCCCAGAAGCCTGTCGAACTCGTTTCCCACCAGCCATAGCAAGTGATTAGCAAGGAGACACAAGAGGGGAAGGGATGAGGTGAAAAAAATGGCTGGATCGGCCATAATTTAAAGAAACGGCCATATCGTCCAGGCCGATTGCAGAATCGTCCAGGCCGATATGGATCAATAATTGCATACAGGCCGATTGGTCAAAAAGGCGGTCATATCATCCGGGCCGATCAGATATCGGCCAGGACGATTAGACACAAGCGATCGTCCCGAGGAGACAATCAGGACGACCGTTGAAAAAGCAGATCGTCCGGGCCGATTAGGTGTATCATCCAGGACGATGCACAATAATTGATCATATCGGCCAAAGTTAAAAATTTTAAATCTCTTCCACGTGTATCGTCCAGGATGAACAGTGGATCGGCCAGGCCGATTGTCCAATAATGGATCGTCCGAGGCCGATTTTATGGATTTAAACGTGCTGACATGTGGATCGTCCATGACGATCCAGTGTATTGGCCAGGACGATGCACATAAAATTCATCGTCCAGATGAAATATTCTATCGGCCAGGACTATCATCATGATCGCAACAGAGTTTGATCAGATAGTCCAGGACGATATGGTATCATCCAGGATGATGAGTTACAGTAAGCACAAAAAAGGTCAGCAGATGGAATTTGATGAGATTTTGTCTAATCGTCCAGGACGATACTGGTATCGGCCAGGACGATGTGACTAGAATTTGAAACC
>NW_021594621.1:0-240 GCF_001605985.2 Dendrobium catenatum
GGGGGTTATGAGGAATTAGGAGGATTTAATTGGGGTTAATTAATGAGATATGAGAGAGAGGGAGAGAGGGAAGAGTGGCCGGCCTAATAGAGAGGGGAGAGAGGGATTTTGTATTAATGATGTGGGCCCCAAGGATTAATTAGTGGATTTAGATCAAATCTGAAATATTTTTCAGATTTTATTCAATAGGCAAGTTTTCTAAATTAAGTCCAAGCCTTTGGAAAGTATTTGAATTTCAAA
>NW_021594622.1:0-432 GCF_001605985.2 Dendrobium catenatum
GGAGAAATTATTGTGTTTGTATGTTTGTATTTTGATTATATATCAATTGGCTTGTGTTATTAGTATTGTCTTGGTATTTTTTAATTTAAAAAAAAATTGAAAAACAAAAAATTATGTTCTTTGGTTCAAAATGCCTCCTTATTTTCATGTATACATCAATTCATCGGGAGTTTAGGAGATTTATTTAAATTGAAATCATATAAATAATAATTATTTTGCCATCATCAAAAAGGGAGAGATTGTTAAGATAGTTGCTATTTGCCTGCTTTACATTTTTGCAACTTGTATAGTTTTGAAGATTCCAAACATTATTGTTCAAATGTGTAGTTATCTCCTAACAATTTTAGAAGATTTGTATTTGCTCTTGTGTGTACTAACATTTACGAAAAATCGAATTCCAGACTACGAAGACTTCAAATCAAATTCAGCATG
>NW_021594623.1:0-1372 GCF_001605985.2 Dendrobium catenatum
AATAATAATTAAAAAATTCCAAAAATTTCCCAAACACTTGGGAATCTCTTCTTAGGTCATCACTGACCTTTGGAACTGATTTCAAGGAGTTGGAACCTCATTTAGAGTAAAACCACAAAAAGGGCCTTTAATTAAGCATTTTTAATAATTCAATAAATAGTTAAAACTTCAAAAATTCATAACGAATTCTATAAAAATTCAAATTGACCAAACTCACTTGAATTCAACTCATAATAATGTCTAATATTTATTAAAAATATTAAAGTTCCATAAAAACTTTAAATTCAAAAAGTCAACAAATCGGTCAACTCTTAGTCAAAACTAGTTCAAAACTTCAAACCTTCGTAATAAAATGTAGAAAAATCTGATTTCAGTGTACTTACTGTCTAACTGATCGTAGTAAGGTCTAGTATTTTAATAAAAATGCTAACTTTTTAGAATACACCCTTAATTAAAAAGTCAACTTTTGACCCCTTAATTAAATGATTAAAATATTCCAAAAATTCTTAAAACTCAAAATCATTCTAAAACTCCAAAAAATGTTAGTTTAATGTTTAAAACACTCAACCAATCTTTTAAAACACAACAACCATCCTAAAGATGAAGTTTATTGGCTAGACTACTCCGGGCTGCGGGGCTAAGTGTCCTAAGGAGGCTGGTTCCTCGAGCCTGGTGGCACAACGCCATGAATGGATTCTAAGGGGTGTTAAACCTTAAAATAGATTAATCATTAATTATTTAAACTTTTAAAATCTCTAATTCAATTATATTAATTCATTTTATCGGCTGGACTACTCCGGGCTGCGGGGCTAAGTGTCATAAGGAGGCTGGTTCCTCGAGCTTGGTGGCACAACGCCACAAATCAATTAATGGAAAACTTAAACTAATCAAACTTTAAAAATCAGCAATCAAACCTTTTCTTAATAAAATAAATTAACTCCTAAACTTTAATTAAATCAAAATACTTAATTATACCGGGTACCACTAGGTAACCCAGGCCTACAAGGCTATTAACTTAGCCCCAAGGAAGGTGAAATAAACTTCACGGCCTCAGTGTGAAATAAAGGTGGTATCCAACAAATAATCAAATATATTTTAAAATTAACCTTAAGTCATTAATATTTAGACTCAAACATCAAAATTCCCTTAAGCCTTTCAACCAATCGAACCTTAAATAACTTCAACCTAACATCCTATTTAGGAAACATCAAAACCACACGACCTACCTCACACACTTTAGATGGTTTGATAGGACAACCAACTCTAATTTTAGGATAGGCCGGTGTTTTACTTTCTTGCAGTGTGCCATGTTTTTTGAGCTTTTTGTGCATGCTATTTGCTAGTGTAGAATTGTTGTGTTTGCTTACTTACT
>NW_021594624.1:0-240 GCF_001605985.2 Dendrobium catenatum
GTTTGATAACTGCTCCAGTGCTGACTATTCCTTCAGGAACAGATGGATTTTAGCTTTACAGTGATGCCTCACATAAAGGGTTGGGTTGTGTTCTGATGCAGAATGGGAGAGTCATTGCCTATGCTTCTAGGCAATTGAAGAATCATTAGGGAATTACCCAACCCACGATCTGGAGTTAGTAGCGGTAGTTTTTGCCTTGAAGATTTGGAGGCATTACTTGTACGGAGTTCGGTGTGAAGT
>NW_021594625.1:0-307 GCF_001605985.2 Dendrobium catenatum
CTTAACAACCTAATTACTAGACTCAACAATCATATCGTCCTGGACGATCTATTCAAAAACCTTAGTTACTTATGGATGTAAATATCAGACAGCTTGAATTCAGGGCGATGCTCTAGACGATTTTCCTCTGATTTAAACTAATCGTCTAGGACAATCGTGAGATCGGCCTAGACGATCAAGACAATTTTAAATCGTCCAGTTTACATTCAGGGCAATGCTCTGGCTGATCTTCTGAGATTTGTATTGATCGGCCAGGACTATGTCCATATAGTCCTGGACGATATTATCGGCAACTTGCAATTAATGA
>NW_021594626.1:0-271 GCF_001605985.2 Dendrobium catenatum
GCCGAACTCTGGCGTCGGGCAAAACTCCGGCGGTAGTCGAGGAGGAATTATTCCCTCATATCCTTCTCTTCGCTTCTTCTAGCTTGGGCCCCCCTCTCATGAGAAATGATGGGTCTATTTATAGATTTCCTAGAGTTGCATAGCTTGTAAATAGGTGCGAGATCATGAGCAAATAGGGAGTGATCGAATGGACGGCTAATATTGAATCCCTTGATCGTGCATCGTTCATCAAACATTTAAAGGTCTTAATGATGTCGAAATTCGGCGATCT
>NW_021594627.1:0-327 GCF_001605985.2 Dendrobium catenatum
AATGAGTATTTGAATGATTCAAACCCAAGGAATGCATTGAATCAATTAAATTCTAATTAATTTAATTTTTTTGAGAGAAAACCAAGAACTGCCATTTGTGTATTCAATGCGCATGAAATGCGTCTACAACGCGTACGTTATGCGTATAACGTGCATACTTTATTTACCCACATATAAACCTTCTTAATCGATTTGAATGAGGATTCAATTGTGAGAAACCCTATATCCAACGCTCCCTGATTGTTTATTGAAGGGGCGAAGCATTCGAAAAATCAAGAATTCTCCATGTAGTCTAATGAGTCCTCAACCATTGAAGCACAACACCCA
>NW_021594628.1:0-2277 GCF_001605985.2 Dendrobium catenatum
TAGAGAAATCATTAATTTCATAATCAAAATTACAATAACGATTGATATATCTCTTCGAAGAAAGAATATATCAATTACTATCAAGTGATTGAAAATGACGATAGTGATCGTTGAGTTTTGAATTTTCCCAAAGATAATTAATTAAAGGTTTTGAAAAAGTTGATTTTGAAAATCAGTTCTGGGTTTCTAAATCTCCTACGAGCGCAAGCCCTCGTAGTTAATTACATCGTAGGAAAATTGGAAATTTCCTACGAACACTCTCGATTAAAATAGCGGTGTGAATTTTATTTTTAGATTTTCAAGGCTTGATATCAAAGGAGGTAAGGATTGGAATTTCAAGAGGGATTGATTCAAGATTGAACATTTATTTTTGGAGTCGAAGGAAGAAGGGTAGGAGGTGTTTGGGATTCTGAATCACTTCATAAACACCTCAGTCTATACTAAGTGTTGGGCTTGAATTAGATTGAAAAAGATATTTAAGTTCAAGTGATCGATTTTATTAGAGATTTGGGATTCAATTCCCGAAGGGTGAGGTCTTATGTCCCGAGCCAGTCTCGGAACCTAAGTCTAAATTGGGCACTTAAAACTAGTACCCCGAACCTAGCTAGTGCAATGCGAATCTGGTCTTACCCCGGCCTGGATTGAGGAGCCAGCTAAACCACCTAAACGATTTTAAAATATGAGTCCGGTCTTTTTTGTAGAGTGGTAGGCACGTTAATTAAAAAAGTATAAAGGAATGGGGTCGACATCTAGAGCAGATCTTTAATTGACCCCTTAGACATATATTGGGTATTTGATGTCTAAATAAATGCAACTAAATATTAGACTCTTTTTAATTTGTTACTAATGCGATGCATGCTAATTGACTCGATTGAATGCAAAATTGATATGTAGCAGTTTTAAAATTTTTGGCTTAGAAAATATGTTTTTCCCTAGAGATTCCATAACATCCCCTTGACAGATCGGCATCCTCATAGGCCAGGTGGTCTGCCAGAACCCGCAGGCGGGGAGATGCCTAACAAGGTAGAGAAAGTATAATATGAATGCATGAAAAACCCTCGGCGAGTCCGAGCTTACTTCTTAGGACAGTTTAGAGTTTCTATATTGTCTTAAAAAATTTATTTAATTAAAGTAGAAGAATTTTTGATAGACCCCTAAGAGACTAAATTCGAATTACATGTCAAACCAAATACGACATGCAGATAAAAAGACTAGAAAAGTAAGAGTTCTAATGTGCAATCAATTAAATAAATCAATCAAATTAAATATATCAAATTGAATGTCCGTAGGCAGGTGCCCCTTATTATTACATCTCAAAAATTACAAGAAAGTAAAGTGGCCGGGCACCACTGACTACAACCCCGATTTCTGATCCTAAATCAAATGACTTTGAGATTTGGGATTCTTCTCGTTATCCATTTCTTCGTCTTCTCATGAACATCTTTCATCGTCTGTTTCAGATATCCAAATGAAAAGAAACTCCCCCTTGATCGGGGTGTTATCTTTCCTCTTTGGATATTTGAAAAGTATCCTAATTTGACTTCCAAATGGAAGAAGACTTTCCCCTTTAGGGATGTCTTCACCTCTTTGGAATTCAAATTGGATTAAGCATCCAAATCTCAAGTCATTCCAAAGAATTACAACCTTATTCAATCAAATTTACATTAATCTTAAATAAAAAAACTAGACTCAATCCTACAAGGTTATCCTAATAATCAGCAGTTGTATATACCATCCAAAGCAATTATAATACGAAAATTGAAATGCATTTTTTTTAGCCACACTTGGCCATGCTCTTTTTGTTTAAAGGGGGTCTTAAGCGTGGCGGGTACCTGTGCAAAGAGTGTATATATTTTTTTATTATTAATTGCCCCCCTTAATTTTAGCTCCTTGTATGAGCATGGCCACCTGCATAAGATTGCACAAGTATAATTTGTCCCGAATCTAGGGATAAATCTAACGCACAATTAATCACAGAATGCAGGAAGTAAGTAAATAAACACATCAATTATACACTAGCAAACAACATGCAGTAAAAGCTCGAAAAAAAACACGGCACACAACTGCAGAAAGTAAGACATCGGCCTATCTTAAAACTAGAGTCGGTGATCCTAGCAAACCATCTAAAGTGTGTGGGGTAGGTCGTGTGGTTTTGATATGTCCTAAATGGGATATTTGATTGAAATTGCTTAAGGTTTGATTGTTGATTTTTAAAGTTGATTAATTTAAGTTTTTCATTAATGATTCGTGGCGTTGTGCCACCAGGCTCGAGGAACC
>NW_021594629.1:0-231 GCF_001605985.2 Dendrobium catenatum
TCAAATTCTCTCGCGATGGAGTAGAACACTGTATCAAAGGTGATTTGAAACCATTTTCAATTCACGAAGTCAGAATATATGAAGATGCTTCATACTATCTGCCTAAGAAGCAGACAGCATTCTCAAAAAATCTCAAATTGGGTGAAGTAGAAATAAAAGAAGTGAAAAAAAAAGAAAGAAAAAGAAAAAGAGATAGAAAAGGAAAGAGAAAAAGAAAAAGTACAGCATCCC
>NW_021594630.1:0-880 GCF_001605985.2 Dendrobium catenatum
AATACCCACTTAGTTTCAACTACACTTTGATCCTTTGACCTTGTAGTTAATTCCTAAACTTTATTTCTTATAAATTAATTCAACTCTTCTTGCATGGCCAAAATTCAAAATTCATCCAAAAGTGCTTGATCAATATTTGTGGATTCTATAGTTGAAATGAAGGTAGAATGATTGACTTCTTTGTTTAATCCACGCCTAACCCTTACACCCTCACTAGGTTCACCTATAATCAATTCCCTTGGGTGGTTTTTAAAAAATCTTAAATCTCTAGGTAAAGGGTTCTCTATCTCCAAATTTTCTTCCACATTTTCTTCCAAATTTTCTTCCAAATTCATTTTATCAATCTTTTGGGAGTTAATCTCAATTTCATCTTCTTCAACATTTGGCTCTTCCATATTTCAAATTCATCAAATACAACATGTGTGGTCTCCTAAATTTCCAAATTTCTTCTATTGAATACTCTATAAGATTTTCCAACACTTGAGTATCCAACAAAAATTCCTTCATCTGATTTTGGATCAAATTTTCCTAAGGTAGATTTTCCATTGTTATGAAAGAACACCTTGCAACCAAAAATATGTAAATGTGAAAAATTTGGTGTTCTCCCTTTTAAAAACTCATAGGGTGTTTTATTCAATTTAGATCTCACATTCACCCTATTCAGAATATAACATGTAGTGCTAACCGCCTCTGTCCAAAAATATTTAGGAAGTGAGTATTCTGCCAACATTGCTCGGGCAGCTTCTATTAATGTTCTTTTTTTCCTTTCTACTACCCCATTCTACTGAGGGGTTTTAGGTGTATAAAAATTGTGATCAATTCCTTTCTTCTTACAAAATTCCTCAAATTTCTCATTTTTAAATTCTCCTCCATGATCACT
>NW_021594631.1:0-492 GCF_001605985.2 Dendrobium catenatum
TCTCTCAGTTTTCCCTGTTTTTCCCACTGTTTTGGCTTTTTTTCTGCTGTGGACAGCAGTTTGCACGGAGAGTTATTGTGAAAGTGAATAGGAAATACTTGAAATCAAGTATTTTCTATCAATATACGTGTCAGTTTTATGGATGTATGATATGATGAATTTCAAGATCAGCAAGTCAAGCTTCCTATTCCCTCCCCTTGGGTTTTGAAGGCCTTCTTTTGCTCTTACTTTTTTTTTCATATCATTTCCCCCTCCATCCTCTCTCTCTCTCTCTCCATAGGTTTACACATTCTCCAAAGTTACCCACGTAAGAATCAAGAGGAAGAAGAAAACTTTTGCTATAACTCTATCAAGTGATATTCTATGATGCACAGACACTGACACGGCGACACGGACACGGGACACGGCTTTTTTTGAAAATATAGGACACGGGTACGGCGCGGACACGACAATACTTTTTTTATATAGTGTATATATATTAATGTAATATCA
>NW_021594632.1:0-1436 GCF_001605985.2 Dendrobium catenatum
TATGCATAATAACCAAAGTTCTTATATATCTTTCAAGGTAATTAAAATCTTGCCTTTGCATTTATCACATGATTTTGATTTTTGTTTTGTGGATTGTTCTTCCCTATGTTGTTCTTCCCTATGTTAGAGAGAGAGCTCTTATTCTCTAATATTTGGAGGATATACTCACAACTAAGTTTTTTAAAGGTTTTATTAGAGAGTTTTTAGATTGCAAGAATTAAAAAGGAAAGAGGCCAATGATACCAAATTGAAAAGATCACTATATACACAAAAGTGTATCAAAGAATCAAAAGATTCTCAAAGAGCCAATCAAAGTGACAAGAGGCATAAAATGAGCCCACTAAATGCAAGCTATCCTCTCTTTTCAAAACTTTTAAAACTTAGAAAACTCATTGGGTGTTTGATGCTTTCAAAGACTTGATTTCAATTTCCATGATTAAGACAAATTACTTTGATTTATTAATTATGAGATATTTTCTTTGTAAACAAGTTTTGATTGGATCTTCTTTTTGCCCAATTAGGTTTATTCTGAGTTAAGCATTTTTAGTTTTCAAAAGAAAATTTGTACCATAAAGAACGTCTGATCTAGGGTTAACAGAATCAGATATTCTACTGTTATCTGATTAGGATGGGCTAAACTCCTTGATCTTGTGGAACTCGAAAGTTTAATTATTTGAGAACTTCTCATATGAAGCCTTGATAAAAAAAAATAAAAAAAAATTAAAATTAAAAAAATATTCATTTTTTTTCGTTGTTTTTAGCTTTCTATTACTGTGTTTTTGTCTGCTTTATTTTTTTTTTTGGGCTTTGATCATCACCATCCTTCATTGTTTTTGAAATTCTAGTCACAACATCCTGACCAATTCATTTATCGTCCTGGATGATAGGGCAAAATCTCTTCAAAATCCATCTGCTGGTCTTTTCTGTGCTTGCTGTTATTCATCGTCCTGGACGATACTATATCGTCCTGGATGATCTGATCAAACTCTGTTGCAATCTTGATGATAGTCCTGGCTGATAACATATTTCGTCCTGGCCGATGCATTTATGGTCATCGTCCTGGCCGATATACAGGATTCTCTTGGTCGATCCATGTGTCAGCACATTTGAATCTTTAAAATCAGCCCTGGACGATCCATTATTAGACAATCGTCTTGGCCGATCCACTATTCGTCCTGGACGATACATGTGGCACAGATTTAAAATGATTTAACTTCGGCCGGTACGATAAATTATTGTGCATCATCTTGGACGATACACCTAATCGTCCCAAACGATCAGCTTTTTCAACGGTCGTCCGGTCTGACTCCTCAGAACGATCACCTGTGTCTAATCGTCCTAGCCGATATCTGATCGGCCCGGTCAACCGGACCGCCTTTTTGACCAATCGGCCTTTATTCAATTATTGAGCCATATCGTCCTAGATGATTCTGTGA
>NW_021594633.1:0-320 GCF_001605985.2 Dendrobium catenatum
TTGTGTTCTTGTCTTGATTGTTGCTAGTGGATGAAAAAATTTTCTTTATCCAATATATGTCATTGTGTGATTGTAATAAAGTGGTATGCAAGAATTTGTTTATCACTGTTCATTTGATCATTGCACATAATTAGTCATGTTGACTATTGTAAGTCTTTTATTGTCACAAGAGGATGACCCAAATCTTGTATGATGTGTTTGCCCCTCAAATTAAGCTCATTTTGAATTTAAATTTCTTATAACTTGTTCATTTTGATTATACTCAAATTCAAATTGAGTTTGTATTTGTTGTAATTCAAATCTAAATTTGAATTCAAGTT
>NW_021594634.1:0-262 GCF_001605985.2 Dendrobium catenatum
GAGGCCAATGAAGCCAAAATTGAAAAGAATACTATATGCACAAAAGTGTATCAAAGAATCAAAAGATGCTCAAAAGAGCAAATCAAATGACAAGAGGCATAAAATGAGAAGAGGCATAAAATGAGCCCACTAAATGCAAGCTATTCTCTCTTTAGTAAAATTCTTAAAACTTAGAAAACTTATTAATTATGTGATGTTTTCAAAGACTTGATTTCAATTTCCATAATTGAGAAAAATTACTTTGGCTTATTAAATATAAAAT
>NW_021594635.1:0-210 GCF_001605985.2 Dendrobium catenatum
GCTTACCTGTCTCGTCGCACTGGTTTCCCTCTCACCGTGCTACGAGAGCACGTAGGGTGATTCGTAGGCTTGTCGCAAGCGTCGAGCGCGGGATTTTAAGTTGGAACTTTATACCTATGCTAGAGGCGACAATGGTGATTAACGACGATTAAGACGATGAAATGCGCAAAATCTTTTTTTTTTTCTCTTTTTTTTTGCTCTTTTATTCCC
>NW_021594636.1:0-247 GCF_001605985.2 Dendrobium catenatum
TGAAATATAATCAACACACTCATTCTCCACTCACCTGGCATCTTTTTAGCCTTCAAAATAATATTAAAAGTTCGGCAAGCCAAGAAATTTCCTTATCTCCTAAGCATTTCCACGCACTATTTGAATATCATTAGGTACAACAGCTTTTCCACACTTCATTTTCTTTAAGGCTTCTCTAACTTCGCTTTTACTAATACGCCGATAAAAACGAAAATGTATAAGCAATGATTTCTATTAAATTTATAAG
>NW_021594637.1:0-271 GCF_001605985.2 Dendrobium catenatum
ACCCTAAGTCTTTTCTCGAGGCTTTAGCTGGTTCTTCTTCTTCATTTTCTGATTTGAGGACTTCGACTTACCGTGGTATGCCGTCGCTTTGGGTTTCCGATGAGGAAAGTGCTTGCTGCCCCCTTCCGTTTTTCTCCGGTTGGTTTTTTTCCGACCAAACGTCCCCCGCTCGAGTTGATTCGGAAATTTTTCTTTAACTTAAAGCTGAATGGAGAAGTTTCGGTGACGGTTTTTGATCCTTCTCACATCCTCATAAAACTGGCCAATGATC
>NW_021594638.1:0-337 GCF_001605985.2 Dendrobium catenatum
TAAGTCCTATTCGTCCAGGACAAAATAAATTATCGTCTAGGACGATTGGCTCTCTGGAAATCTTTCGTCCAGACGAAATTAAATTATCGTCCGTGGCGACCGGTTCTCTGGAAATATTTCGTCCAGATGAAATTAAATATCGTCCAGGACGATCGGGTCTCTGGAAAATTTTTGTCCAGACGAAATTAAATTATCGTCCGTGGCGATTGGTCCTCTGGAAAATTTTTGTCCAGACGAAATAAATTATCGTCCAGGACGATCGGTCCTCTATAAAAATTTTGTCCTGACGAGTAAATTTTTGTCCAAACGATACACCGACTTAGAACAGTTTTTAGCA
>NW_021594639.1:0-284 GCF_001605985.2 Dendrobium catenatum
CTCAAATTTCAGCCAAATTCAAGATACTCAAACCCTCGAAAAAACATCTATTTAATGCATACAATTCAAAAGGAATTCCCTAAACGATCCCTGCAATCAATTCCCCTCCTAAACTTCCTCAATTTTCCTTCCCGAAACCGTCCCGCAAGGCGTGCGTCACGCACGGCTTCCGCCCAGGCGGAAGAAATCTCCGCCTATTTGCGATTTTTGCCCGTGAACCGGTCCCGCCTGGACCGGTCCAGTGGAACGGTCTAACAATACTCCCCTCCCAAAGATCCACTTGT
>NW_021594640.1:0-274 GCF_001605985.2 Dendrobium catenatum
CAAGGCACACCAAGGGGGGGGGGAGGCGTTATTTTGTCTTTTAAAAAATTTCTCTCGAAGATACACTTTTGTGAAACTTACACCAACTCATACAAAAGTAAGCAAAAGTATTTTATTATTATTATAAGTATTACCATTGTGATTATCATTATTGATTTAAAGATTTTAAATGTGGAGAGATAAGAGAATGTTATATAAACTCACTAGCCTAAGAAATTATAATAATAATAATAATAATCAAAATGGTAATAATAATAAAAATAAATGTTTATTC
>NW_021594641.1:0-381 GCF_001605985.2 Dendrobium catenatum
CGCCATCAGCTCTCCAACCTCGATCTTTCCAGAACAATAAAACGCCTCCTTCGACCGTACGGAATCTATCCACCAAGATTTTTTTGAGTTAGAATTTTAGTTAGCGGCTGTTTTTGTTAAATCTTTATTTGGTAATATTTCTGATAAATTATGCTAAATTTTGTCTGATTATTTGACTATTTAATTTATAATTTAAAGCGGTTAAGAGATTTGATATGTATTTTTTGGATAATTAAAGTATAACAACATAAGTTCAAATAAAATACAATAAAATTTTGATAAAAATATAACAATAACATAGATTTAATTAATATTAATAGTTTTTGGAATTATTTAAATTTGTAAGAAAGTAATTGAGAAATTATTGCAAAACCTCAAGTC
>NW_021594642.1:0-323 GCF_001605985.2 Dendrobium catenatum
TTCTAATTTATTAATTGAATGAAAGTGTCCATGTGCTCTTTCCAAAAGCAAAATAGGATATTATTGAAGAGTAGTGATGGGATAATTGAGCACCCTTTTGCCGTATTCCTTTTCCATAATACATCAATGATGGATCTACTTGAGGTAGATTAACCTCAAGTATTTATTTCAAGAAAGCAAGTGCTCAAATACCAATTTAAACTGTATAGAAACCGAATAGGGAGATGGTGAATTGGTGTATCTTTTAAAGATTTAGTAATTGTGCAGAATCCTTTACAAAAAATACCAATTTCTCCTCTCTTACAAAATGTTGAGATTAGAAT
>NW_021594643.1:0-239 GCF_001605985.2 Dendrobium catenatum
ACCTATGTGGATGAGGTCGGAAGAATCCACCAAGGATGTAAGACCTATCCGAGGTTGTATGTCAAAGCCCTCTTCGATGACGTTAACCTGTGTGGATGAGGTCGAAAGAATCCACCAAGGATGTAAAACCTATCCGAGGTTGTATGTCAGATCCCTGCTCAATGACGTTAACCTGTGTGGATGAGGTAGGATCAAATCCCCTTGGGATTGATCATCCGGTGATTGAGATACAATATAGA
>NW_021594644.1:0-302 GCF_001605985.2 Dendrobium catenatum
AATTAAGATATTTAAGATGAAATAAATCACCCAAAAACTTAAGACATAAAATCATCTATAGGGTCTTGTGCCTATAGGAAACTTGAACTTAGATTATAAAGTCCTTGCAAAATGAGAGAGAAATATCTGGATAGCATCTTATCTAAAAGCCAATATGTCTTCTGAAAATTTATCCTAGAACCTAAACTTATTAAAACTCTCATCGCCGAACGCAAAAAGAAAAATGTTACTGAGAGGCTGGAGTGTGAATTTTTGGAACCCACAGCTAGCATAGATCTCGAGAAATCCCCCAAAGCATTTGA
>NW_021594645.1:0-220 GCF_001605985.2 Dendrobium catenatum
AAACCTTAACATTTCTATTGAACTTATGTTTCATTATTGGCGTCTCTTCTTCTTCATATTTAGAAAGCTTCTAAACTATCTAGTCATTAAGGAGATGTCATCCTCAACCTCAGGTTGCAATAGATCATTCTCTGACTCTTCCACTTTTAGCGTAATATTCTTTTCTTTTTGCTATTCACCTGCATCAACCTTCCTTTGACTAACTCCTTGCTCGTAGGTA
>NW_021594646.1:0-516 GCF_001605985.2 Dendrobium catenatum
AGCAACCGTAATTTGTTTCTTGACTGACCAGGAAATCAGGTTCTTACCCAGAAATGTACAGAAGCCGGAGACAGATTTGTGGTTTGTCGAGTCCGATGCCCAGTCAGCATCTGCGAATGATTAAAGTGTAAGTTCTCCATGGCAGAGCGGGAGACCGTAGTTTAAAGTGCCTTGTAGGTAACGAAGCACACGCTTGAGAGCATGAACATGCGTTGGTTGAGGACCATGCATGTGCTGGCACAACTGATTGTTTGCAAAGGCAAGGTCCGGTCTTGTTATGGTCAAGTACTGCAAAGATCCGACGAGTCTGCGATAATTTGTTGGTTGGAGCAGAGTAGAGTCCGGTGCACTGGAATGAGTGGATCTCGGAGTAATAGGAGTGGGAAGTGGTTTGCAATAGAGAAACCCAGCAGATTTGAGGATGTCAGTTGCATACTGTTGCTGATCTAGGAATAGACCTTAAGGAGTGCGGGAAATACAGATGCCAAGAAATAAGGAAACTCAGCTGGATCCTTA
>NW_021594647.1:0-215 GCF_001605985.2 Dendrobium catenatum
ACTGAACCAATCATTAGAGAGATTGTTTTAGGGAATCTTACCACATGATTTATAGAGGGAAGGTTCAAGAGCCTACTCAATACTTTGGATGGGTCCAATTTGGGGTGGATCAAGAATGAGCCCAAGAAAGTGGATTTTTGATGTCTTGGTTCAACTCAAATGATTGATCTAGGTTAAACCATGGGTTGGACTTCATGAGTCATATGCATTGAGTC
>NW_021594648.1:0-253 GCF_001605985.2 Dendrobium catenatum
CCAATCAAACCCAAGTGGTGTTGACCAAGTCAACTTAACATTCTTGGTCACTATCTTCAAATTTCAACTCTTAAGTATTAAAACCTTCCAACCTATCTAACCAACACTCAGGCTCTCCCCTTGACTGCCACCTCACTAATGTTTGACTGTTTGACCAGTCAAACAGCCAACACGAGGTGTTAAATGAGCCAAGGGTGATCAAACAAACTCCTTAAACTAATCCAACCCATTTAATCCCTCTCCAGCTATTTGA
>NW_021594649.1:0-1779 GCF_001605985.2 Dendrobium catenatum
CTGACGAACATTTTCGTTTACCGTCGTTTATTCCGCCGGCCGTTCCGGCGGATAGTCCGTCATTAAAAAAACGATGCATAACCGTCGGATACGATCCGTCAGAAATGTTATATCGTCGTACCGACAGACCGACTGACAGAAGTTCCGCCGGAAACCTGGAGCACAGAAAAAAAAACCTTCCTTCCTTTAAAAACTGATTTTCACAAAAAAAAAAATATCTGCATAAAAAACACATATAAACAACACAATTTACATCAACACAATTTGCATTTATACATCAAATTCATATAAGAAACATCACCAATTACATAATCAAACATGTTCAAATAACAATTAACTAAACATGTAGACAATAAACAGAAACAAAGATGTTCAAACAACACATATATTAAACTTGACATAAAACATATAGAAACAGATGTCCACATCAGTAAAATAGATAAATAACATCTACTATGATTCAATTTCTTCCTCAACTGATGTTGTACTCCTCCCACTACACAGTTGCTCCCTCATCTTTCGCTTTTCCAAACCGGGTCATCGTAAGGCCTCCGTTTAATGTGACCAAACCATCTAAGGCAACTCTCTCTAATCTTATCTTCCACTACAGCTACTCCAACATTTTCATGTATATGCTCTTTTCTTTTATAACAAATGCGCAAGAAAGAAAGTTACATGCACAACAAGCGAGCTCCCCTTAAAATATCATAAAAACCATTCCAACAAGCGAAGTCGAAGAAGTTACTTGCACATAGCAAACGAGCGATAATATGAAAGTTAGGTCGTCGAAGTAGCTAACTCAAATAACGCAAAAGAGATAAAGTAACCTGAACACAGTCGAAGGAGCGAGGATCGGAGCGTTCAGTCGAAGGAGCAAGGTTCGGTGGAAGGAGCGAATGATCGGAGCGAAGTCGAACAGCGAATTGAAGGCACTAAGGAGCGAAGTCGAACACCGTCGGAGGTGTCGAACGTAAGGAGCGAAGTCGAACGTCGACCAAGGAGTGAAGTCGAACACCGTCGGAGGAGTCGAACCGCGACGAAGCAGCAAAGGCGTCGGATCGATTGGAGCGAAGTGGAATAGCCAGCAAATAGTGGCCAAGGGGTTGGAGCGAAGTCGAACACATGCCGTCGTCGGAGCGAAGTCGAAATGGTGGTCGTCGGAGCGAAGTCGAACAGCGGCGAAGGGACTGGAGCGAAAACACAATAATGAGAAATGAGAAGGCAACCCTAGGGCTCGCCCGATATATGTTATTTACCGGCGGATTTCCTGTGGAGTATCCGACGGTATTTTTATCGGCGTTTAATCCGTCGGTTGTATTTCGTCGTGTTTAAGTTGAGCCGACGCAATAACAGTCGGTCCACCCGCTGGTTCTTACAGGCGGATCCTGCGCCAGTTAATTTATAAAACATGCATGCACATGATCCGTCAATTATCCGCCGGTAACTTTGCGGCGGTTAGGCCGCCGGAACGTCCGCCGTAAAACTTCCGTCACACAAGTTACGCCTGTAACATCGTCACCATTTCCGTCAATCATAATTTCGCCGGAAAAATCCGACGATAATCAGACATTTTCCTGTGGTAAATCTAATATTTTTTCTCAATATCACTACAGGAAAAACGTGATTTTCCGACAGCCATTTTCATTTCCGGCGGAAAACTTTGTGTCGGTTTGACGCGCGTCGATAAAAGACTTCCGGCGTAAAATAATTCGACGGAAATTTTTCCGGCGAATTTCCGACGGATTTCCGACGGATTTTCCGCAGGAAAATATTTCCGGC
>NW_021594650.1:0-261 GCF_001605985.2 Dendrobium catenatum
GTTGGGGGCCTCTTTAATCTCTAACCCTACGATCCTGTCAGTTGACAGTGGGGACAAGGATAGGGCCGCAATCCTTCTACTAAACTTTTTATACATGGTTAATTCAGGTTCATCCTCAGGGTCACTATCCTGATCTAAAGTGAGATCAAACTTTGGAGGAGTATTTGTAATTTTGTAATTGAAAGAAATTGTAACGCCCCATAATTCTAACTCCTCATCGGAACTTGATTCCGGATCAATGTATGCAGGGGTTATTCTTCT
>NW_021594651.1:0-230 GCF_001605985.2 Dendrobium catenatum
TCTTTCTCTCTCTCTCTCTCCTCTAGGCTTTCTCAGGTCAAGACAGCAGCAAAAAATTGTTTAAAACGTTGAACAATAGCTCTTAAATAGAAGAGCTTCAAAATAGTTCATTAATTGCAAGTTGCCGACTTTATCGTCCAGGACGATAAGTATATCGTCATGTACTATTAGTACAATTTAAGCCTAATCAGCTGGGACGATCTGAGACGAATAGAAGAAAGGTGTTCCTA
>NW_021594652.1:0-538 GCF_001605985.2 Dendrobium catenatum
AGGGCTTAACATCCCTACAAACTTTCAAGTGGTATCAGAGCGGGATTCGAAAATTTTAAGTTTAAAAACTTTTTGAATTTTGATCCATGGCTAACCTTGGGAATCGTAACACTACGGAAGGGTATTCTATTACCCAACCTCCCTTGTTCGATAACCTACCTTTTGATTTCTGGAAAACCTGCATTTCAACATTTTTACAATCTACTGATTATCGCATATGGATGCTTATTCAAGAAGGTTATTCTCCACCTTCTCGTGAAATTAATGGTGTTAAAACTGAAGTTGCTTTTATGTGCTTTAAAATCTAAGGATTACATGCGTGTCTCTACTTGCGAAACTGGTAAATAAATTTGGGATAAGTTGTGTATCACCTATGAAGCACTAATGAAGTTAAACAATCTCGTTTGAATTTTCTCTTGCATGACTATGAACTTTTTCGTATGAAACCTCATGAATCAATTTCTGACATGTATACTAGATTTACTCAGATAATTACTTCATTGCATGCATTAGGAAAAGAACTTTCAAACTATGAAAA
>NW_021594653.1:0-228 GCF_001605985.2 Dendrobium catenatum
ATTATTTTCTAACATCCCTTTCAACTTTTGGAAAACTTGTATGCCTACTTTTCTTTAATCTCTTGACTATTCCATACTGCTATACTAAATATAAAGATCTCAATATTTATTCTTTTGATAATCTTCTTGGATCACTAATTGCTTATGAGCAAAGAGTGACACAAAGACAAATTAATGTAGGTGACAAATGGAAGGAGAAAAATATCATGTTGAAAGTGGATGACTCAA
>NW_021594654.1:0-1380 GCF_001605985.2 Dendrobium catenatum
TAGAAAATTTTTATTTATTATTAATGAATTAATTATCATGAATCTAATTAACAAGAATAGATGGGTTATGAGAAAATATATGTATTTTTAAACGAAGAAATTTATATTATTGTAATATTAAATATAAAATATCTTAATATAAGAAATTTGTTTAGAAAAAAATAATAATCAAATTTAAATTTTTGATTTTAGAAGTAAATAATTAGAGATAGCATATATTTGAGAGATTATGATATTTATATAAAATATAGTTTTAATTGAAAATGCTAATTAGGAAAATTAGTTATACAAATAATATTAGTTTTTTTTCAAATAAGTAATTGATGATTTGTAATTGAATGAACATACGATTCAATAATCAACAAACGAATCCATCCTACTTAACAAGTACAACATCCCATAGTAATACTGAGACGACGAGAACACGTACCTGCTGTCGTACACATTCTTCTCAACCTCCCCCCATATGACGCGATTCTATAATTGTTATACCCCCCACCCCCTTACACTACCTTCCCCTCTCATCCCCACACACTTCAACCCCTCCCTCACACTGTGAGGAACGCACACCCCCTTACGCAGGCTTTCCTTCACTCCCTCACCGCCCTCCACCCTCCCTCTCACCCCACAAACCACCCACGCCAACAGCAGCCACGACGAGACGCAACACATGCCCGCCTACCTTCCTTACCAAACCCCCATTTCAATCCACTCCCAACACAGCACAATTCCTTGAACTCTACCTCGCAGAATCCCACCTCTCACCGGCCCCAACCCCGCCCCCCACCCCCCCCCCCGCTCGCTCCTCATCCCCCCCTCCCCTCCTCCTCCCTTACCGCACCATTAACCCACCCCCCTCATTTACCCCAACCCCCACACGCCCCACCCCGACCCCACGCCACACGCCTTCTCCACCACCCCACTCACCCCCACCCCACCTCACCCAGCCCCCCTCTGGGCCCCTCGAAGTTAAGCCCCCACGCCCACCACTCACCCCCCCATCCCCCCCTAACCCCCTCTAAAACTCTCTTGAACCTCGCCCCCAACCGCTCCACCCACCTCCCCCCCCCCTCTGCCTTTTACTATGATTGGGTCCAACCCGCACCTCTCCCCCCACCCACCTCCCCCCGTCCCACTCCGCTCGCCCCGCACCCCCCCCCCCCCCACCCACCCCCAAGGCACCGCCCTCACCACCCCGCCTCCCACACCCCCACCCCCTCCCCCCGACAATCCCACCGTCCCCCCCCGCTCCGCCCTCCGCCCTCCCCCCCCTCCCTCCCCTCCTCCACCCCCCCCCCAGTCAACCCCCCCTCCCGCTGTGTACCTCATCCCCGTCTCTCCTCTTAATCCCTACACCCGTACATCGCACATTTGCCTCTT
>NW_021594655.1:0-491 GCF_001605985.2 Dendrobium catenatum
ACATTTATTGCCAATCCATTACATGTCAGATTCTTTTGTCATTTGCATATGAACCGCGTTGAATACGACGAGTATTTTATTGTTCAAATCTGACTCAAGTCCTGATGCCCAAGTAAAGTTTGGATTTGCAGTTCTCTGGCACAAATCCTTGCACATTTGTTTTGACTTGAGTCTGAATAGATTTATTCCTTGCAGTCAAATTTGATTTGAGTTCTTTTGATTGAGTTTTGATTCCAATTTAATTTGATTTTTATTTGGATTTGATCTTTAGGAGTCATTTCAATTTGTTCAGGTCCTCTGCACATGTTCAATCAAGTTTAAAAGTTCACTGCTCTTTCTCGTTTGGTCCAAATATTTTGTTCTTTTGAGTTCAAAACAGGTCCAAGTGTAGTAGTATTTCACCCGAAATTTCGGCAGCCTCCCGGCGTCTCCCCCGTTTAGGGGAAAACTACGAAAAAACTGGGCCTTCCCACCACGGCCAATAAAGGCGT
>NW_021594656.1:0-1437 GCF_001605985.2 Dendrobium catenatum
CCTTGTCAACAGCCATGGGTTGCTTCGTCCAAGGGTACCTTGCAGACCTAGGATGGATATTTGCCTAAGGGGACAAATTTGGATCCACCTTAACTAACAGAGGGCTTTGTGCCTTATCGATCATATCATATTGATTCATATCTCAAGGATTTGATGCCATTAAGGAGCGTATTGGCTCTAACCATAACCGCTATCTATGGTGCCATTTGGCGACAAAACCACTCGGTTCAGAGGGCCCCGGGTCATAACCGTTTACCTGCAGTGTCATTGGGCGGCAAAACTACCGGTTATAGGACACGTACCACACCCTTACTGGCAGGATATTTTCGACTAGGCATTTAGCTCGTTGTGAGCTGAAGTAAATTTCATTTGTCCACCCCGGCAAATTATTGCGGAGGGTGGATGGATTCTGCTTTAAGTGCGTTGATGGATTTATTTCATTTTAAATATTTTTGGAATTTTTTGGATTTTGAGATTTTTTGGATTTTTGTGGGAATTTGAGTGGAATTTGAAAGGCATTTGAAAATATTTGGAATGGACCCCTCCGATTGAGATAATCATTCAACACGGCCATCATCGGGGTGTTTGGAGTCACGTGTGTACCACTTCAAAGGATCGGGTTTCGTAGGCCTAATATGTCTTTATTAGTGAATTCTCTTGATTTTAGGCTTTGAAGGCCTAATATGAATGTATTAAAACAAATATACCGGTCACCACAACTGTATATTTGTTTGATGGTTCGAATCCTGTCGACTTCTGTTGACTCGTATAGAAGGATCGGATTCGAACCTGAATTCACTTGTTGACCCGCGCAGCATCCATAGACGTCATGTGTGTACCAATAACACGCTCGCCGGGGCCCATTCGGGTATTTGGGGGCATTTAATAATTAAACCTTGTCGACTCATTTTCACCTACTAAGGAGTATCGGGTTTAAAATTTAATAACCCGCGCAGCATCCCTAGACGTCACGTGTGTACCAATAACACGCTCGACGGGGCCCATGCGGGTTTTATGATTGTTTTTACCCCTTTTAGTGTACCTATGTGTATACAAACTATAGTATATGTGTCGGGGTATGTTGCAACAATTCTGTTTTGCTTGCGAGTGGTACATTGAATGTATAGAAGTCTTCTATAGTAGCCCGTAGAAGCTCATATCTATTGCAGTTCTCTTTTTGTATTTACTCGTAGATGGAATTTTATGTATGTAACAAGTCTCCTATGGTGATTCACAGAAGACGCATTTGCCATCAACCTCTTCATGCACATTGATTGGTAGGTTGTTTTATCCACTTGCATATTGGTTGCTACATATATATGCAAGTCCACAAGTATTGATTGGTGGGATATCATTGTGTTCATTGCATATCCCTCGAGTTCGTTTATTTGTTAGTAAAAGATTTCGTTGTTGATTGTCATCGTTGCATATGCGTAT
>NW_021594657.1:0-244 GCF_001605985.2 Dendrobium catenatum
CGGTGTTTCTCCCTTTAACTAAATTTAGAAAACCTAAACACAATCTTTAAAATTCCAAAATCTAAAATCTTGAAAAGATTCAAGATATGGAAGGCCAATTTTTAAAAACAAAGGAAGTCAAAACACACACATAAAAAAAACAACAAACAAAGCGGAAATTAAACACACTGAAACAAAAACATATTTCAAGAAATTATTGAAGCAGCAAGTTTGAGCATGAATGAGCTGCGAGCCTTCATATGTC
>NW_021594658.1:0-205 GCF_001605985.2 Dendrobium catenatum
CAAATCACTAAGTCCACTATGGGGGAAGAAAAGTAGAAAACCCCCTCCCCCACCAAAAACATAATGTCCCATGCATTCTCTAGCGGTATAGAATATCAGGGGTTTCAACAACCCTGATAAAGTTGTATGTTTTAGACATTTTATTAACTCTTTTAATCTGGATATGCTCGGCCTTTTGGAGAATAGGATTCAGGTCTCCTCTCTT
>NW_021594659.1:0-220 GCF_001605985.2 Dendrobium catenatum
GTATCCTTCTTCTCTAAAATATATATAAGTTTTATGGTTTATGTTTGTCATTTGTAGTTGAAGTTGTCTCTTAATTTGCAATCTTAGTGTTTATATTTATCTATGTTGTATGAAAGGAAGATTTGTGTCTTTGTAATATTTTCTTATTTCATCAATTTGGTATCAGAGCTTTAAGTTGTGAGTCTTCCTTTCTTTTTAAAAAATAAAAAAAAGGGATTGT
>NW_021594660.1:0-211 GCF_001605985.2 Dendrobium catenatum
AAGATTCTCCTTATCTATGAAGCCACAAGTAATGGTCAATCTCTTCAGACATGTATCACTTGTTTGAATAGGAAATCAAAGGAGTAACTTTGGTTATTTTAGAATTGCAGATTTTATTAACATAATGTTTATAGTTAAGAGCTTAATCATCCACTCGTATAAATACAGTCGATATTGTAGTTAAGTCAAACTCGAAATCATTTGAGGCGTA
>NW_021594661.1:0-838 GCF_001605985.2 Dendrobium catenatum
AAAAAAAAATAGTGAGGAAAAAAATCATAATCATATTCATGCAATGAAGTGATTGTAAAAAAATTTGGCATATGATTCACAATTGTTTTGAAAAAATAACTGCCGCAATTTTGTACAGTATAACCGTATGCTGTGCATCTAACTGTAGCTTGTGCCTGAAGTCAGAGCCTTTGACCAATGAAGCTAGAGAGGCTGGGCGGCCTTCTTTGAATTTCTTATGTACTTTATCTGGATTATGGATGCTGGATTATGGATGCTGGAAAAGTCGATATTGAGATGCTGATCACCTAAAAGGCAGGTGAATGCTACGTTAGGTTGGTATGGTTGGGTGTCGAAATTAGGTTACGGGTCGGATTTGGAACAAATTCGATATTGATTCGTAATTATTTGACTCAAATCCAATCCGTTTTCGCAGACGGATCAGAAATTTCAATCCGGATTCGACACATCAAGTTTCTAGGTTGATCAGACTCGACATGAAATCTCATGTCTCGCCTGTGGGAATGCGCGAGCCACGAGAGAGGAAAGACAACTTGTCGTCATCGCATGTGAAGATTACAATGGTGACAGCAAGGCGGAAGTTGGCGTCGGCAGCAGTGCAGGAGACGGGGCATATGCTGGCAACTTTTGTCGTTCACTACAGGAAAATCACTTATTACCGGCGGAATTTTCCGGCGGCTTTCCGGCGGTCAGTTTTACGGCGGCTTTCCGGCAGATTTCCGGCGGTTTTTTACGGCTTATTTCCTACAAAATTTTCCGGCGGCTTATTTCCGACGGCTAATTTTCCCGCAAAATTTTGCGACGGCTAATTTCCCGCAAAATTTTCCCGCTGACTTTT
>NW_021594662.1:0-534 GCF_001605985.2 Dendrobium catenatum
TTGCTTTGCTGTGTCTGCTTACTTTTCTGCACTCTGTCGATGGATTGATGTGTTTGGCGACTAGATTACCCATAGGTTAGGTACGATCTGGATGTTCACTAGTTTTCTGCAGGTGGCCACGCTCATGCAGGGCAATAAAAAGGGGGGGGGTAAGTTAATAAAAATCAATTAGTTAATAATAAATATCAATTGTTACAAATGCTCTCACAGGTGCTTCAGCTGCTAAAGCCCCCAAATAAAAAGAGCGTGGCCAATGTGTTTTACTTCCTTTTTGCACATATATAGCTGCTTGGGAATAATTGCTTCTTATTTATTAACTGCTTCGGATAACCCTGTAGGTGAGTCTAGATTTTTTTTTTTTGATGTAAATGTAATTTGTATAATTGTCAAGTGTTGTGAAAGTTAATTTTGAGTTGGGATATATAGATCATAAGCTTGGATTCCAAAGAGGAAAGGATGCCCTTTTAGGAAAAATTCCTTTTTCTATTTGGAAATCTAAATTTGGATCACACTTCTCTTATACCCAAAGAGGAA
>NW_021594663.1:0-513 GCF_001605985.2 Dendrobium catenatum
TTGATTTTGATAATATAAATTGAAAAAAAAAATGAAAAAATCCAAAAAAGAAAAAAAGAAAAAATAAAGGCCATCATTTCCTAAAGTTCCTTGCCTACTACATAGCCATCCCTAGGACTCTTGCATCAATGCATTGTCAAATCGAATGTAATACAAACCCAACTTATAAACCATAAGTGTGACGCCCCAAGATCTAACTTCGAAGAATCATTCAGCCATTCCTTTAAGTCAATCTTCTATCAGAGCTATCTATAGTCATCAATTTCTTTAAGTCAATCTTCTATTAGAGCTATCTATAATCATCAATCAGTGACAACAGTCTAACAAAAATCTATAAGTTAAAAACATCAAGTAAATTTTTTTATTCATTCCCAAAAGTTCATTTACAAATACTCAGGATCTACACATTAATCACATGTAATCTATCTTGTCCTGAGTACAAAAAGAATCACTATAACAAAAGGACAAAAATCTGAAGATTCCTGATCAACCTCAATCTTCTGCTCCCTTGCC
>NW_021594664.1:0-265 GCF_001605985.2 Dendrobium catenatum
TGGCCACTTCAAGTCCCCAAGCTGCCGATCAACCTCAACAAGATTCCTTCCACTTAATCCACACCCCTTGCTCCTTAGCCAAACGCCACCCAAACCCCAAATCCTAACCGTCGGCCTTCCCCTCCCATGGATCCAAAATTGATTATCTTGCCTGTTTTCAAAAGTGGAGCATGAAGATTAGGAGAGTGCTCCAAATCAAATCTGATTTTAAATCCAAATTTTGAATTCTTTCTTAAATTTATAAAAATCATATTATGAAAGTGCT
>NW_021594665.1:0-1458 GCF_001605985.2 Dendrobium catenatum
ACATCAAAATTTGCAATGATTTATATGAATCTAAATATGCAATCTATCATCCATATATAATAGATTCTTTCTAATAGTCGAAACTTGGCTATTTATAACACTCGAAGCATCTACATCATTCTCGTCATACAAATCTTAAATCAATCATCAACATCTTTATCAAAAAAATTTTATCGATCATTAAGGGCAAATGATAAAATCAAATTTTTAAGGATGATATAGCCCAAGGTTTCGTTTGGGATAGCTTTCTTACAGTTTTTTAAAACAGCTTTTAAGCGTAAAAATTTGATTTAAGAAGCAGTAAAAAAAACTTTCAAATATAAGCCATACTTATTTTATTGAAAAAAATCCTAAATGTTCCTTACCCAAAAGATTTTATATCTTCTAATAGACAAAATTGCCCGCTACTTAATTACCAATCATCAAAATCATGCCTACCCAAAAAGATCCACATATAGAAGCAAAACAATCTCATTCCGCTCAATAATTGCACTATGATAAAAGTCAATCATGCAATAATAGCATCCAAAGTATTTTTGAAAGTCTTCATAGCATAAATATCCTTACTTTTAACAAAAATCTCTCTCCTCTTCGAAGATGGAGAACAAATTTAATTAAAAATAATAATAAGTTTTATTTAGGAAAATTTTCTTACTATTTTTTAAAATATTTTTTTAATATAAAAATTTTAATTTCACTTAGAAGTGATGCACTGTTGGGGTGGGTGTTAAGGGTCGTGGGACAAGAGAGGCAGAAAAATTATTATCGCGGTTGCAGTAGTGAGCATCGTTCGTCATCAATTAGTATTCGGATTTTACCTATGATTATATGGTAATCAAAACGGTATTCGGGAGTAATGATACTAGGCAACAAGTTAAGGAATAGTGCAGATAAGCATGAGGAAGAGTATTGCCGCCCAACAATACTATGTGGGCGAACGGTTCTACGTTCACCGTCTTTTAACACCAGGATCGTACCTAAATAATATTCCATTATTATAAAATTGTTTGTAGAGGCTCTGGAAGTTTGATAGAATTATATTTTTTTAATAAAATACATTACTTATATGATCCTATATTAGTATTTCATGATTATTTATATCTTTTAGTATATTTTTATAGCCATCGGATCATTTGGTGAAAACTAGGATTTTGTGCGGATGCCGAACGGAGACTACCAGATTGGGTACTCACAGAAGGGACACGTGCTACTCTTGCTTCAGGTAAACTCAAAGAGGATCACATAGAAAAATTACTTATTAGATTCGTAGTTCGGTATTTGTGATGTGGACGTATTCTGATTGATTGTGCAGAAGGTTTCAGACGGTTTGAACGGTGTTTTAGCACTCGTCCTGACTATACGAATATCCTGGCCTCCTTAGATTGAACGATGCATCCACATTAAGGCTGCGTTTGTGATGACTTTCTTACTAATTTTAAAAATAAATTTTTAGCACAC
>NW_021594666.1:0-310 GCF_001605985.2 Dendrobium catenatum
TGATAGTAAAAAAATCTCCAAATTATTCTACTCTCTCTCTCTCTCTCGCTTTCTTTTTTGGTAAGACGAGATGTTGAAATTAAAAATTTTCATTTAAAAATTTTGAGTTATTACTGGGTTAGTGGAAGAGATTATTATAAGGACTTCTCCACCTTAGGAGGGGGGATGGGAAGGGGAGGAGAGACACTAAAGAGTTTGGTGCAATACCGAAGAGGACTCCAAGGAGTGGGTGTAGGTCAAGTTTGACAGTACCATTATAAATCTGATGTGTTTGTTCTTATTTTTCAATACTTTTTTTTTTTTTTTTTTT
>NW_021594667.1:0-225 GCF_001605985.2 Dendrobium catenatum
GCTTGACTTCCCATAATATATTATAAATAATAATAATAATAATAATAATAACATGGGAACCTCAGGTTATTGGCTGTTCACTACTGCAGGGCTCATTTCCTTAAAGAATAAAAAGAAGGGATTTTTACATACATAACACCTAAAATTATTTAAAATACAAATTTAACACCTAAACTAATTTATTTACTATATACCACCTAAATTAGTCATTTTAAATCAATTATA
>NW_021594668.1:0-474 GCF_001605985.2 Dendrobium catenatum
AGCATTTGAGAGAGTCGAATGAGACGAGGGATCATTTTTTGTCATGAGAGAGGAGATTATGGGTCATTTCAATGGGTGGTTGAGTCGTGGGTCGTTGGAGGCTTCGATCAACTAGGTATTTTGGGCTAGCTTTAGGTAGTTATAAGTCAACATTATTGATGCTAAAATTGTTAATATTATAAGTGCTTATGTTCCTCAAGTAGGTTTGGATAAGAGTTTAAAATTAAAATTTTGGAGTGAATTACAAGAATTAATACAAAAAATACCTCTTAAAGAAAGAGTTTTTATTAGAGGAGATTTAAATAGACATGTTGGTGAAGGGTAGATGATTTTAGAAGCATCCTTGGTGGCCATGAGTTTGGAAATACAAATGAATGTGGTAAGACTATATTAGATTTTTCTTTAGCTTATGATTTCTTAATAGCTAATACATTATTTAAAAAAAGAGATGAGCATCTTATTACTTATAAAAGG
>NW_021594669.1:0-212 GCF_001605985.2 Dendrobium catenatum
AAACGCAAACCCACATTTTAAGATCAAAAAATTCCTTGGTCATTTCATCTTCATAGACGTGTTGCAATAGAGTTGTCTTTCCCATACCACCATGGCCCACTATACATAGAAGAGAAATGTTTCTGAACCTACTTGTCCGAGGCTCATTTGATGGCTTCATCCTCAACCACCGCACAACAGACTCCATATCCTTGCTCCGCCCGATGAGATCA
>NW_021594670.1:0-217 GCF_001605985.2 Dendrobium catenatum
AACTCTTTTGATTTTTATTGAATGTATTGACTACTAATAGGAAATCACTTTGACAGCTTCTACTCGTGTCCTAGCTCGTCTGAGAGCTAGATTTGCCTCAATTGCTTGTCTCTTACCCTCAGCTCTACTCAAGTTAGCTTCAGCTATTTCAAGATCAAGAGTTTGTTGAGCTTCTTGTGGATCAATGTCAGTACTAATTTCCGCACCATTTCCTAAA
>NW_021594671.1:0-1408 GCF_001605985.2 Dendrobium catenatum
TATTACAAAAAAATGCTTTTACTTTACTCTGGATATATCTAACCAAACAAGGGAAACAATTCTCCTGTGTTTATTTTGCATACAACTAAACAGGCTCAAAGTATTTAGAATGCATTACATTTACTTTACATTGCATTTACTTTACACTGCATTTCTTTTTCAGGCAACCAAACAACCCCTAAAAAAGTTTTAAAGGAAAGAAAAAAAAACAATTTCACATAAAGTGCCCCTAGTGTGAATGGTAAATTCTCATCCCAGAATCAAAGAGCAACATGTGGATGAGGGCATTCAGTGAGAGAGAGAGAGAGAGAGAGGAACTGTCAAATAAAGCAGCTTCCTCTTAGGAGTAAGGGGCACAAAGAGAGAGAGAGAGAGTAAAGCAAGTGAACACAAAAAAGAAAATAATTTATTAAGTGGTTTGGCATAGAAACCTGCATCACCATGCGAGGGGAATCAAACTCATTATCATTGTTCAAGTTACGAAGTCCACTTCTTTAAAGAAGACAAAATTTGTAAGAGAGTGTTTAAAAAGCTTAAAGAGTTAAATTTCACAACATGATTCCAAACCTCACCTAAGAAATTGGATAACCATACTTAAAATTAGACTTCCTTTTCCTTATTGGCTGTGGGAGTTGGTGGATGCGATTGCTAGGACAAAGATCTATCATAGGGCAGATAGTAGAGTAAATGTGTCAGTGGCAAAAGAGATGTTCAGTGATGTCAAGCTATGTTAGCATGTTACATGGAATGATGCACTGGACGGGTATGCAGAGCTTATCGTTAGATTTGATATAATAGTTGATTTGATGATTTAATAGGATTGTGACAGGGATTTACCAGTAAAAATGATGTGGTGGTGCCCGCAATTTCATTGTTAAGGTTGCCAATGTTGTTAGGCATCAACTGATGATAGCTAACTAGGGGGTATCAACGACAAGTTTTGACTCGCGTGAGTCTTTGAAGGGTGTTTACTCAAGGGAGTCATTGAAGGGAATTGACTTAAGGGAGTAAACAAAGGGTGTCAACTTGGGGAGTCAAGAGAAGAGTGCCAGCTCAAGTGAGGCACTAATTGATGTGGCAGTCTGATATTCACATGCGTAGACATTGGCAAAATAATATTAACCCTAGGTGATGACTAAATATGCAGAGTAGGTCCAATCGGTTGAGTGACTAGCAGGTAATAAGAGATGGTAAGAGGGTATCATGATACAAGAACAAGTTGACAGTCATAAATCACTAAGCATTGGGCATCAAGCCACAACATTCCCAATAAAGGACAACAATGTTGGGCAAGCTAATGGCTCAATATGTTTTGGGGAGGTTGGTTGTACTAGAGTTATCAGATCATCTTATTGCATGGATGACATGAACACTCCAATCATCATTGTTCTTATGATCCCATTACTAA
>NW_021594672.1:0-448 GCF_001605985.2 Dendrobium catenatum
TTGTGGCCGCACCATTGAGATAACTAGAGCCGACATCGCCCAATATATTGGGCTGTCCACTGAAGGACCTATGGTTCGCTCGTTTCTTACCGATGAATTTGATTGGAGCGATGTAAATAGAGTCCTTAGGAATACTGCCTTTCATCAACACCAACCGCTTGTTCAATCCTTAACCCAAAATGCCCGTATAATTCAACATGTTCTTCGAACCTCAATCATACCCAAAGGTGGCGACCGTATTAATCTGACCCCTACCTTGTCCGTCGCTACCTACCTTATTATGTCCAACATTAAGTTTGATGAGGTCGATTTGATTAGCAACTATATTCGTCACATGACATTTGTTCGTCTATCTACCACTCGACTGATACAGAATCTGACTCTTGGTCACCTAATAGGATATATCCTCCATAATAAATATCAATTATCCTACCTTGGTGAACCCGAC
>NW_021594673.1:0-326 GCF_001605985.2 Dendrobium catenatum
TATAAGTATTATACACACTATGTACAAGTTTTATACACACTATGTACAAGTTTATACATGACATGTACTTGCATTTTACAAATTATAAATAAGAATTATATACACTATGTATAAGTTTATACACACACTATATATAAGCATTATACACACTATATACATGGTATGTATAAGTATTATACCCACTATGTACAAGCTTATATATTCTATGTGCAAGCATTATACATGAATTATACAAGTTTATAAATACTATGTATAAGCTTTTTACACACTATGTATAAGTTTGTACATGCAATGTACAAGTATTATACATACTTTGTACAAGTTTA
>NW_021594674.1:0-214 GCF_001605985.2 Dendrobium catenatum
CAGCTTTACTTTTTTTTTTTTTTAACTTCGGCAACTTTATTAATGCAAGACACCTTGTTTCTCTAAAAGGTCGGTTTTTTTTTGTTAAATCCTACCTATACTAGTAACTTTTGTTAAGAGATTATACAAAAACTTACTAATTTTTTTAAGAAACAAATCCTATCACCTGTATTATTACGGTCCATCTCACGAGTTGAGCCTTATTAAGCTGGTT
>NW_021594675.1:0-216 GCF_001605985.2 Dendrobium catenatum
TTTCATGTATCCACTCTGAGGAAGTGGGTTTCAGACTCTGGGAAGAAGCTGTAAGCTGATGAGATTGAGATTCAGGAGAATCTGTCGTACAAGGAAGAGCCAGAGTTGATTTTGGTGTATGACGTCCGAAAGTTAAGAAATAAAGAGATTCCAATGGTTAAAGTCCAGTGGAAGCACCTGACTGCACGAGAAGCAACTTGGGAAAAAGAGTCTGAC
>NW_021594676.1:0-328 GCF_001605985.2 Dendrobium catenatum
TGTTTTCGGCATACAACCAGAGTTGTCATTTAGTACAAGAGGTTTTCGAAACTTAAAGATGTTAATAATTTTCAATCCGATTCGAATTGAATTCCATATGGATTGCATGCCTGTTCTTCAAAAACTTGATTTGTATTATTGTCAGAAACTTGCTAGTGTCATTGGAATTGGATTTTTGCCATGCCTCCGAGAGATTCAACTTGAAACTGTCCCAAAGGGAATCGTAGATGTATTGAAGTTGGAAGTAGATAACCATAAGAACACTCCCAAACTTACGGCTCTTGGTGTAACAGATATCAACTAAAATAAAAGCTTTGGAATTGAAGAA
>NW_021594677.1:0-557 GCF_001605985.2 Dendrobium catenatum
AATACAATCTCCAATATCCTGCTCGTCACGACCTTCAACCTCCTTGCTACTCAAACAATTCCTTAACTATCCTTCATAGTACTCGTCTCCACCCAAGAGATGGGGAACCTCGGGGGGGCTGAGGAGGAGGAGGCTCCCGCCCCCGCTCCCACTCCTGATCCTGTTCCTCTACACTAGCACTCACCGGTTGATCAATTGATAGAGAGGTTTGATCGATGGGAGACCCGCTTTGACGCCTACAGCAACACTCTGAGGACATTGCCCGCTACGAGCAACACTTCACTAAGGATTTAGCTCGATTTGATAGTTACCTTACTCACCAGCAGAGCAGCATGACCAGGACATTTCCTGGTTTAATGCTCAGTTTACCATGCTTGCAAGCTACTTTCAACAGCCACCTCCACCACCTCCATCTGATGATCAGGGTCCCTCGTTTTTCTACTATGTGTTTTCTGCTGTTTGTTTCTTGTTTTCTGTAGTTTTTCTTTTTAGTCTGTTTTAGTTTTTGTTGTGTTGTTTTTTTTTTTCTTTTGTGTGTCTGGACCCTCTTTTTGTGA
>NW_021594678.1:0-1544 GCF_001605985.2 Dendrobium catenatum
ATCAATCACAATTCAGTCTTTTAACGAGAACATTATGAAAACATTTTGAGAATATCTCAAATCAAAATAAATCTATGATGTTAATGCTCGCTATCGTACTTCGTAAGGGTTCAACTTCTTCAACTAGGAACTCATGTGCCTCCGGATGAACAAAATTTTTATCGGCATCACATTCTTCAAATTCCGGATCAATTCGTGAGTGATTTCTTCAATATGTAATTATGTAGTTTCATTGTAGCCACAACAATCAGCCCTAAAGCCTAAATTCTTCATGAAGACCACAGTGCAGCTTTTTTAAAAGAAACAACCAACAAAAAAATCTAGAAAGAGTAAAAAACTTCATGAACTGTAACATTAAATGCATTTAATTTAAATCAAAATCTTATAACATTGCATAAACATCCTATCTCTACTTGAAGCAGAGTAAACGCCGAATTTCTCTATTTAGTTTTTGATGATTAATCTCTTGGCTAATGAGCGGAGCTACTGTGGAAATTGCAGATTCCAAGCTTGTCTAAGATTTAGGCTTCGTTTGGGACGGCTTTTTTATTGCTTTCTAAAACGGAGTTTAAGTACAAAAATAAAAAAATTTATACTAAAACTCTGTTTTAAAAAGTAATAAAAAAAACCGTCCCAAACGAACCCTTAGTCATTTGGTTGTTCGTTTGCTGTCAAAGCTTCTGAACAAAATGGAGAAAATGTTGTTAACGCTGGACACATTGAAGATGGGTCTCAGGAAGCAACCATATGTCCAATAAAGGCTAATTCATGCTCGTTCTTCATTTGAAGTAATAGAGACAAAACTATTTTTATATCCCTTCAAATACATCAATTACACATCACAAGATTATGCTTTAAATTATTACAGGCTGGTTAACTCTCCTGTTGAGCTTTTAAAAAACTCAGAATAGAAAAGAACAATAGTATCGTCAACAAAGTAAAATTAATTAGACAAAAATTCGCGGATTAACATTACTATTTGTAATTAAGCATAAATGGTGTCCATATTAAAAACTAATACACACAATTCTTTGGACAATTTACCAAAAATAGTAAATACAGTTGGAAATTTTTAAATTTATCAACAAACTATTATTTACAATAAAGATGTGAAACTCCTATGATATCGTGTGTAACTTCTATGAACAACTCATTACAAAATAGAAAAAATAATAACAAGTAAAAAAAATAATATCCTCATTGTAGGGAAGCCTCTATGCAACTACTGCTGGCTAATCTAGGTCCTTAAATATATCATCATCAGGAAATTCGTCAAAGGAGCCATGATCCCCAACTTCGAAGTCGAAGAATGTAGGTGCCAGGGGGAGCTGCATGGCTTGGGAGCTGTCTTCATAGACAAAATTACATGGTAAGCTGAACTGGTTGAATTCAGTGATGACTTCCTGACCTTCTGAAAATAGATCAGGGATGTCAAGTAGTGAGTGATCGTATGGCTGATGAGGAGGTGCTTGGCATCCTTGATCATTGAGAGGAAGCACACTGGAAATGGCATTTGACTGCAAGACAAGCAATTATTATAGTGT
>NW_021594679.1:0-362 GCF_001605985.2 Dendrobium catenatum
ATCCAAATCTAATGGTTCAAAGGAGCATAATGAAGGAAGCCGAATAAATAGAGGCAAAAAATGCTTCACTTTAAAAGAACTTGCATCATATTTGGTACTGTACGTGCTGTTGATACTTGTTTAAATTATTTTGTAGTAAAAATTACATTATTCTCATAGTTTTATTAATTGCATGTTCTATTTTTAGCATGGATTTCAGTAGGCTCTTATGGACAAAAAAATCTTCTACTTGTAGCTAAATAAAAAAATTAGTCTCACATGGAGAGATAACCACTCCTAAAAATTAAGTTAGAGCATGCCTAGAGTTCTCATGCATACAAATCTATCTTTTCTCCTTGTTATGCACCTCCATGTTTGTGGGT
>NW_021594680.1:0-1744 GCF_001605985.2 Dendrobium catenatum
TCACTCTCCTCTTAAATGGACTGTTAATCCATACATTTATTATTATTCTATAGAAAATTTTAGCTACCATAATGATTTTTTAAATAGTGAGATTAAGAACTATTTTCTTACTTAAATTTTCATAAAATGTGAGATAGAAAATCACTCACACCTTTTTCTTTAGAAATTAAATTGTCAAAGAGGGATAAAAATATAGCTAAAATTATAATATTAATTTTTTTTTTAAATTAATATGTAGCTATAACAAAATTTATTTATGTTATTTTCTAATAAATGGGAAAATATTCAGCAAGAATTTCATAAAAAAGAAAGAAGCAAACAAGCATAATAACACTTTATACAGAATAGTTTTAATGCAAGTAAGAATAATGATCTATCATATGAAGTGCTTGAAAAGCATCACCAAAATGAAAAGGATAGAGGCGGCAAAATGACTCAACGCCCTCCCAACTTAAAGGAGCTTCCATTTATGCTTCCTTGTTAAATTGAAAACTTAACAGAGATAGATGAGATGTTCAGTGATGGGACATGACCAAACCCTAGTTTTCTAGGGCTCCATCATTGATAATGAGCACCGAAAGATATGCTTCGAGAACCCATACATGTATATTTGACTACAAGTTAACTGTGGCAAGCAAGCAAACCCTAAATTTCTACTAATATTATACAATAGTTCAAATTAGCCAGCTTTTTCTTTTTCCTGTAGAGAGAGTAGCTGGTCAGCTGGTGCAATTTACAATAGAGAAATACTATGCGTTACGTAAAAACTCTACCTAAGAACACTACAAGTGGCAGGTTTCTTGCCTACCTGCAGCTACAAATATAGAGAGTAAAGCGTTTTCAAATAGACATTACAGGGCGATGGCATGCTCTACGTACGAACTAGCTAGCTAGCAAGATTACATGAAGCTGGAGATGCAAATGTTAATATATGAGTGGAGATAGTAAATGTAACAGTGGCATAATGATGATATTTGTTCATATTCATTTACTTGTGCAGGAAATTATGTTAGCTATCAGAATTAGTACAGAATATATATAGTTTCAATAGTGATAATAACCGCTTCAGAGGTGTTAAGAATGTGCACAAATGATGGGGAACTTGCTCCAATGTACATCTCTCTAATCTAGTTACAATAGTATCATGCTTTTTTTTTCTTTCAAACTATAATTCAAATTGATATTTTTGTCCTTTTTTTTGAAAAAAAAAAGGTATTATTGTTTGTGAAACTAAAATTTCTAATAATTTAATTAAAAATAGGTTAATACACACATTTATATTGAATGAAAGATTTTTTAGAACAACTAGATAGTTTTCATGCTTCTAAGAAAATTAGAATAAAAATTGTGAAATTAAAGTTCAAAATTATTTTTCATAATTTTTGGGTGAAAATCACTTTATAATTACTATTTAATCATTTTAACTACTTAAAATATAATTACAATGTCCAATCCTAAAATTGAATGTAAATTTTATTATTTTAAAAGAATTTTAAGCAATTTTTACTTAAATTCTTGCACATATCTCCATACATAAGGCCTTGAACCGCTGATCTTATAATGAGAACAAAAAATTTCAACCACTAGAACTAAAATGAGCAGCATAATATTTATACTTTTATATCCCTTCTTAAATTGAAAAAAGTGGAATATTATATAGATTTAAGATATATTTATATTACATGTTAACTTCAATAATTAAAAAGATTAATAGTTCTTAAATACAAAAACGTACATTTAAGAC
>NW_021594681.1:0-206 GCF_001605985.2 Dendrobium catenatum
AATTGAGACCACTATATAAGATGAAGCAAGGTGGGGTAGAAGCTTTATGAAAATGTTGTTCTTGATGTCTATAGCTTAAAATTTATATGGCTAATAATTTGTTGCGAGTAACTTAGACTAAAGTTTTGTTTGGGACGGCTTTTCTACTGTTTTTTGAAGTTGTTTTTTTATATAAAAATTTAATTTTTATATTAAAAATATGCCTC
>NW_021594682.1:0-210 GCF_001605985.2 Dendrobium catenatum
AAATGTAAAGTATGCAAATAGCAACTATCTTAACAAAAAACTGTCCAAACAATTAAAATTTTTAATTTGACCATCCATGATCATACAGTACGATCAATAATCGTATGTATAAATAGTTCAAAATTTGCTTGTATGATCTAGCACGAATTGATTTCATACTCTGATTGACATGTGTATGAACTGACATCGTACAATATGATCAGTTTAAAA
>NW_021594683.1:0-1295 GCF_001605985.2 Dendrobium catenatum
TATTGATTGAGATGATTTCCCTATTGTAGCATCGTACATCGTCATTATTTAATATGTCGTAGTGTCATTGAATATTGGATATTGATATCGAGTAAATCGTATTGATTAATCGGATTGAATGATTTGCAAGAGTACGTTCTGACACGAGTCCCTTATTGAATTAATTGATGCTATTGATTGCTAGGAATTGACACAGACATCCTATTGATTGGACAGATGATATAGATACAACGAATTGACTAGACGACACGATTGATTGAACTGATGGTATTGATTGATAAACACTGCTACGATGGATAGATATTGGCTTCCAGTTACTTATTGATTTGATTGCTGAGGCGTATTAATCTATCGATGTTTTTACCGCTGTATTGATTATTGATTATTGATTTCCGTACTGCATTGTCTACTAATTTGATTTCCGCTGCGTAGACTTGATTTCATTGACTGGATTTCCGCATTGCATAGACTCATTGACCATTGATTGACTTGATTTGATTGACCTGCATATTGAAAGCATCGTCGTGCTTTGATTTCAGTTATAGGCTTTGGTGACCTGCTGGGCTTTGTAAGCTCATTATATGTGGTTTAAATTTTCAGGTCCGAGCTTGGCAAATAGAATGGAGTTCGATCAGAATGTCAGACGAATCCTTTCACTATTGATATCTGGGGCATCACACTTTCATCGGTCTTCTGCCCCATCCTGTATGACTACCCGACGTTGAATTCCTACCTGTCATCATACCTCTCCCCGACGCTGGAAGTATGCCCGTCATTTCAACCTCCCTCCTTACAACGGTCTCTCCGACCTCCATCTCCAACCAACTGATTAACATCAGACCTCCATAGGATCTCTCGGAGAAGGAGGGGAAATCTCCGGACTTCCTTGCCAAGAGAGGGGCCTCGAAAGATTGAGGGAAGGCCTCAATAGAAAGGACAGAGGGAGAAGAGAAGGAGGGGAATTCTCCAGACTTCCTTGCCAAGAGAGGGGCCTCAAAAAATCGAGGGAAGGCCTCAATAGAAAGCACAGAGGGAGAAGAGAAGGAGGGGAAATCTCCGGACTTCCTTACCAAGAGAGGGGCCTCGAAAAATCGAGGGAAGGCCTCAATAGAAAGGACAGAGGGAGAAGAGAAGGAGGGGAAATCTCCGGACTTCCTTGCCAAGAGAGGGGCCTCGAAAAATCGAGGGAAGGCCTCAATAGAAAGGACAGAGGGAGAAGAGAAGAAAGGAGAAGAAGAAGAGGAGAAAAGAGGAGAAGAAAAGGAGAAGGACAATTTTTCTAAAGGCCTCAGGGG
>NW_021594684.1:0-248 GCF_001605985.2 Dendrobium catenatum
CAAAAATGATTGGAGAATAATGTTATCATAAGATAAGTTCTATCACGAAGATGAATAAAATGACAATTGCCATGTATTGCATTACGCTTTCTAAACAAGCCATTCATTGTGTCCTTATTATTACCACCTAGCTTATAAGGATTCTAAAACTCCAAAATCTAATTAACTCGTGTTCAGCCTGAAAGTTCGTCAGGGATGTTAAGCCCTATAGAACTGGTTCAAGCTAACCAAGAGGGGGGGGGGGGAAT
>NW_021594685.1:0-538 GCF_001605985.2 Dendrobium catenatum
GTTTTTGCTTTTGTGTGTACTAATATTTCAGGAAAATTGAAGACCAGACTACGAAGACTTCAAATCAAATTCAGCATGAGAGACTTCAAATCAAATTCAGCATGAGATACTATGAGAATTTAAAGCTTGTACTATTTATTTGAATTAAATTTGAGAGGGAGTGATTGTAATTGAGTGAATAAATTCACACACACTAATGTAGATCTTGAAAAAGTTTTTGTACAGATCGTACGGGACGAACATTGTTCGTACAGGACGATCAGATCAGTTCTCTCCTTGTAAGAGCAATGGAACGGACATGAACTGAATTGGAAAATTTTTCTAAGTCATGATCGTCCAGTTGAAATCATTTTAGTCCCAGGACGAGTTGCTCTCAATAAAAATTTTGTCCAGACGAAGTCCTGTTCGTACAAGATGATGGAAACCGACTATGGTAGTTTCTGGCAACGTTCTGCAGTTTTCGGAACCAACTTTTGATATAACTGTTCGCACCGGACGAAATTTTTTGTACGGGACGAACCTATTTCGTCCAGGATGA
>NW_021594686.1:0-211 GCF_001605985.2 Dendrobium catenatum
CTACTTATTGGTGGAACTAGAAATAGCTCAAAGTGGACAATTGTCGACATTGAAACATTTTTTTCTTTGAAGAATAAACATTTTAACTATTTTATACACTTTTAATAAATGCAGTTACCTAAATTCTTTGAAAAAAAAAAACTTTTCTTTTTCAATTTCACATATAAGATTATGCATTTCACAAACTTATTATGTCCACCCTAAAATGAGA
>NW_021594687.1:0-274 GCF_001605985.2 Dendrobium catenatum
ATGGTTTATTTCAATTTATTAATTTCTGAATTTTTCGCGGCTTTTTACATTTCGCGCCTATTCTCATTCACGGTCGTGCAAGAAGCGGTTTAAGGCCGCGGTGGTATTAATTCTATAGCAGTGGTATTTAATTTGCTGCAAAAAAATGCTGTGAAAAATCCCCTTTTTTAGTAGTGTCCAAATGAAAACAAATTATTTACATTTCTTTTTCACCTATTTAAATAATTTAAAATATGCTAAACATATTAAATTTCTTTTACATTTACATTATACA
>NW_021594688.1:0-319 GCF_001605985.2 Dendrobium catenatum
TAAATAATTCAAATAATTATAAAAATTCAATAATCACTTAAAAATTTAGAAAATCTTAATCCAACTTTAAAATCAGCAATCAATGAATCTTAATTGAAATTCATCAACATTCATACCTTAATCAATCAAAGCATTTAATATATACTTGTTACTGCTTGTAACCTAGGCCTATGATACTATTAAGTTAGCCCTAAGAAAGGTGAAATAAACTTCATGGCCTTAATGAGCAACAAAGATAGTAGCCTATTAATCTTTAAAATATATTTAAAAATTAATTTTAACAAATTAACATTTAAATTTTAATCAAAATATCCCTTTA
>NW_021594689.1:0-592 GCF_001605985.2 Dendrobium catenatum
AATCATTTAAATAATTATTATGTTAATTATTTTAAAATTATTAATTATTTCAAATTATTTTGAAACCCCATTTGGGCGACCAGTGGATCTCTCAAACATTTATAAATGAAAGAAATTTTAAATTATATTATTTTTTCAAGCTTATATACTCATATATCTAATATATAGGTATTTTTAAATTAATTTGAAATTACCTATATGATTAAATTTCTAATTTTAAGAGATACTATTTGAAATTTTAAACTTGTGTTGTATATATGAATAACATTCATGAGGGAGAATTAGTGGGTGATTGAGTCCCAGTCATTCACTAATTTCTTTGATAAGCGTGTGGTACATTTTCTTTATTCATCTTTTATATGTGTAAGACGCACAAACACTTAGCCTAAGCCCTCCTAGATCCTATAAATTGGTGTGTTTTATTTTTCTGTATTCCTTTGCATGTTTCCTAAGGGTTAGTCCAAAAACTTACTTTAAACTAATTTAACGTAGTGACGCCCTAAGGACAATAATTAAGAACCAGTCTAGCGAACTTAGGAAAAAATTCTAGGAGCCCGGATAGATCCTCGATTGACATAAAACTTTAAAAAAT
>NW_021594690.1:0-818 GCF_001605985.2 Dendrobium catenatum
AGTGGTGAAAAGAGTGTTTGTAAAGGCTTCTCCGCCTGGCTGTGGGTGAAAAAGAAGAGGCACTATTGATATTAGTGCAATACTCAGAGGGTGCCTCTGGGGAGTGGATGTAGGTCTGTTTTAGACCGAACCACTATAAATCGTGTGTCTTTTTATTTTTTACTACTTTTTATTTTCTGCATTTACTTTAGTGTTTTAAACAATTGTGGTTAAAAAACTTTTTATAGAAAAAAATCATTAAAGTTTAATTTCGGTTAAAATTGTCAAAAAATGGAAAATTTTTAACTACCAATTTACCCCCCTCCCCTCTTGGTAGCCTTGGGACATTAACTTAGGTCTAACAACCTATTCACTAGACTCAACATGTTTATGGTGGCCATTTCTTTCTATTTTTAGCATATCATCCAGGCCGATACAAGTATCGTCCAGGACGATTGGCTAATGACGGCTGCCTTAATTAAGAACCCATGATTAGAACTTCTATTTTGAGCCTGATCGTCCAGGCCGATGTAAATATCATCCTGGCCTATTTGATTAAAAACAAAAATTCTAAATCTCTTAAGTGTGTGTGTGTGTGTGTAGGGTTACTTTACATTAGTCACACCAAATATTACAATCGACTCAAGAAGGGAAAAATAAAATTACAGACTGACTCAACCCCAATCTACCCCATCTTGAGCTGATTCTGATTTTCGTCCGATCTTTGGGTCCTGAAAAGACAATAGAGAAAAAGGCAGTTGTAGTGGACCAAGATTTATTTGCTATCATCAAAATCATAATCCAAAAATAGATTTGTAACAATCTCCCCCTTTTTTATG
>NW_021594691.1:0-384 GCF_001605985.2 Dendrobium catenatum
CAAGCTCAAAGCCTGAAGGAAATCAACACGTGCACAGTCTATAAGTTCAACCGTGATAGAATCAATCAAATCGATCCATCTTTCGGTGAGAAATCCTAAACCCTATGCATTTTCATAGGTTCTTAAATAACACCTTAAACATTGCATCAAATGACTTAAGAATATTACCCCATCGATCTTCAAGCCCTGTTAAGTCTCTATTTAAATTTTCAAAGCATTTGGTTGGGTATTTTGCGAAAACGAGATTAAAAAAGAGTTTAGGGCTCTTGGTTCTGACTGGATCATTAAAGATCGAGATCGGTATTACGGGTGAGATCACGATCGTCCGATCTCCCTTGTGACCGATCCGACGGTCACAGGCCTTGCCGCGCTGGATAAGTGGTG
>NW_021594692.1:0-1231 GCF_001605985.2 Dendrobium catenatum
CATCGTCCAGGGACGAAACAAATTGGAATTAATTTTCATGTGTACGATCCGTGTCCATAGGAGTTCGTCCCGGGACGATCTGGGCATCGTCCTGGACGATCTTGCTTGATAAATTGAGGATTTGAGATATTTTGAGATATTTTTGGAAGAGAGAGAAAAGGCAGGAGAGAGAAAAGGAAGGAAAAAGAAAGAAGAAGCTGGGTTTTGGAGCCCGCGGAGCGCTTTTTGTCCGACGACGCAGTTGGAAGATTTGTTTGTCTCGCAGTAAGGACTCCGAATCCTATTTCTGATTTCCAAAATTTCGAGTTTTGATATTTATGTGCTTAGATTTGTGTTTCCGTTGCCGAAAAACGCGCATAATTTTGTATTGACGAAAGTTTTACCGCATAACTTTTAATATGTTTATGATATAATATTTTTACACGATTTGAGTATTTTATGTAAAGTTTCTACCGGTTATTTTGAGTTCTGTGCTATTTTTATCGAATATAAAATTATCAGGATGTTGGAAATTATTGCTTCAGTATAAGTAAAGCTTTGAAACGTTGTTTTATTCGATTTATGGTAATTTGGTAATTTTCGGGAACAGTGCATGTTGAAACAACGTCTGTCTACTATACAATATTTTAAGAGGTTTTTCTGCATGATTGCAATACATTATTGATTGCAATAAGGTAAATTGTATTTATTGATTGCAATACCTTATTGATATGCATACGAATGTGAATGTATGATTGAATTATTGTTATTGTTACTGAAAAATAAGTGAAGACTGGTTGAACCGTTGGTTGGAGATTGACTTTACCTGTACAGGATGGTGGGCCGACGGGCTTTCCTTTAAAAAGGGTTTGGCGATATCCTCTATTGATCATTGATATAACGATTGGGATGTCACAAGGGTAAACCCAGACCCGAAACTGGTCGGGTTCGGGTTCAATAAAATGATAAATCGACCCGTTTCAAAAATTCGGTCGGATTTGGGTTGACCTAGAAATCCAAAACTGACCCGTTTTCACTCGGAAACCTGAGATTGACCGGTTTTAAACCAAAAATTGGAGAGTGGCCTATTTTTTTTACTCGAAAACTAGCAATTTTTGGTCGCCCCTGGTCATTAGGGTCGTGTCGAGTTGACTCGGACCCAAAGGTCCAAAAAAACTGACACGTTCGCAAAAATGGGTCGGTTCGAGTTGAACCTGTAATATCAAAATCTGCTCCAGGATCGTCCAGGACG
>NW_021594693.1:0-326 GCF_001605985.2 Dendrobium catenatum
TTCCTACATCAAACCATGCACCGTTTCACTCATATTTGTACAAACAAAATAGAATAGAGCAAAATATCTCTTTATATATCTTCTCATGAAATTAAGTTATGTTTTTCATCCGTAGTTTTGTGAGATATTGCGGTTGTTTATTCGCTAGTATCATTTGAGTTTCTTTTAAAGAATCTTGTGAGTTGTTTCATACTTAGAAAGTTTTATGAAATGCTTCTCTTAGCTTTTATTAAAATTTTTCTTATGAGTCACTTTATGTCGCCGATTTGGAGAAGTTATTTCTGATTGAAAAAAAGTATTGTTTTGCTTTGGTTGGAGTAATTTGT
>NW_021594694.1:0-561 GCF_001605985.2 Dendrobium catenatum
CAAGGCTTAGTAGATATTCTATAATCTCATTTCTTTTGAAGCGACTTCTCTTTCCCATGGATGGCCGATCCTGATCGTGACCACGAATTCGTTTACAATCATCAAGGCTTAGTAGATATTCTATAATCTCCTTTCTTTTGAAGCGACTTCACTTTCCCATGGATGGCTGATCCCGATCGTGACCACGAATTCGTTTACGATCATCAAGGCTTAGTAGATATTATATAATCTCCTTTCTTTGACCTCAATTTGGAAGTTGACGACACCGTTGATGATATGTCGGCCGCATCCTCTTCACCCTGACATCTTCTATTGAAGAACACTAACCTTCTAGACATTGGGAATCATCGGATATCCACCTGCGTCTTCCCCTTCGGCTAACTTTCTGTCAATCAAGACCATATGTGTCCTCTTTCCTTCAGTGGCATCTCTAGGATTGCTGAAGTTGTTCTTCCGCTAACCCCACTATCAAGATTGAAAGAGATAGAAACTCGAAGGTGAATTTTATATTTGTTAAACAATGAATTTTGTTATTCTGCATCTAGTGTTATTACAACTTTT
>NW_021594695.1:0-201 GCF_001605985.2 Dendrobium catenatum
GCTTTTGGAAATTTGTAGTCAATATATTTTTTATCTACTTAATCTCTTAGATGGTAGGAATATTTTGTGATTGTGTCTCTTTCTCTAACCTATTTTAGTGGCATAGTTTTCTTTTCTAATCAAAAGTCTATCTCAAATTAAAGATTGTTGATGGAATTGAGATCTTTTCTTAAGCTTGCTTAAGCAAATCCATCTTATACT
>NW_021594696.1:0-449 GCF_001605985.2 Dendrobium catenatum
ATGAACTTTCAAGTGGTATCAGAGCGGGATTCATAAAAACTGAGTTTGAAAATTTTTTGAATTTTGATCCATTGCTAACTTTGGGAATAGTAATACACCGGAAGGATATTTTATTACCCGACCACCTTTGTTTGATAATATCCCATTTGATTTTTGGAAAACTCGTATGTCTACTTTTCTACAATCAATTGACTATTGCATGTGGATGCTTGTTAAGGATAGTTACACACCTCCAACTGGAAAACTTAATGGCATTAATGTTCCACTTCTTTTTACTGAATGGACTTTAGATGATAGGGATTTGGCTCAACTAAATGCAAAATGTCTGAATTGTTTTTTCTGTGCTTTAAAGTCTGAGGATTACATGCATGTTTTCACTTGTAAAATTGATAAAGAAATTTGTGATAAATTATGTATCACTTATGAAGGAACCAATGAAGTAAAACAAT
>NW_021594697.1:0-304 GCF_001605985.2 Dendrobium catenatum
CCGAAATTCACCCCCAAGAAAGAAGACTTCTCCACTGTTCCTATTTGGGTGAAAATCCACGATCTTCCGCTTTCATGTTGGAATTCTGAGGGGATTTCGCGCATAGCAAGTAAGATTGGAGTGCCGCTAGCAGCTGACAATTTGACAGAACAAAAAAACAAGGCTTACCTTCGCCCGTGTTTGTGTTCTGGTTGATAAAAATGCGAATTACCCGGAAGAAATCAAGGTTTCGCTTGACGGAGACGTTGTTTGCCTTAAAGTGCAATATGAATGGCGGCCATATCCTTGTGAGCACTGTAAGTCC
>NW_021594698.1:0-766 GCF_001605985.2 Dendrobium catenatum
TGAGGTTTTGAATTTTCAAACTCCACAAGAGATGGAGGCTATTTCGAAGGCGTGTGAGAAGGAACTAAGTACGGTTTTGGCTCATTCTATGGCTGATAATCCGTCTAAGGAAGATAGTTCTAACGGAACTCTTGTTAATATTGCTGAAAGTTTGGGATCTCTAGATTCAAATTTTAAAATTCCACCAAGCATGGAGACGGTTAAGGCAATTGAGAACCATTCTATTCCAGCTGTTCTAAAATCTGTTCCTCCAACAAATTCTCCTAAATTGGTGGAGAATTCAAAATTTCAAGTTCCTAACTTGATGGAGGCTGTTATGGAGAAGGGTATGGAAGAGCAAGTCACGGTTTTAATACCTTCTAAAGATGATAATATTTCAGGATTACATGCTGTTAATGATTTGATTAGAGATGGCTGTTCCATTTCGCCATCCTCTACAACCAGTTTAAAATTCAATAAAACTATTTTATTCAAAGGGAATAAGAGTACTATGATTTCCAGTTCTAAACCCAAGCTATTCAAAGAGCTTCAAGGGTTAGGACCTATGAAAGATCAAAATAGAAGAAGGGTTGTTAATCACAAGATGAAGAACGGTTCGATGGGTTCTTCACAAAAGCTTTCAATATAATACCTGATTTCAAACCAGTTAGAGACATGATGACGGGAATTAGTTTCGGAGAATTTTCCATTTATTATGTTTGGATTTACAATTTTTTTTTTGGAAAAGAATTCTAAAATACCTATTATTGGTTTTAATAGATATTTT
>NW_021594699.1:0-418 GCF_001605985.2 Dendrobium catenatum
TTTTGTGACTTTTGTTTGACCTTGATACAAATGGTTTGGATTTTGTGCTTATTCAAATCCAAGGAATCATGAGGTTTTTTGTTAAGTGGAGGACCTTGATTAATAAGTGGACATATTATAGGCATTGATAAATGAACCCCTTCTTTTTCATGTTTGTCTACGAAAAGGTCTTATTTCTTCAAAGTGGATTTTTTTCCATTATCTCCCCCTTCATTATTGGGATGAAAGAAATATCATTCGAATAGCATCAAGTGTAGCCCTATGTATGCTAATTGATTCTCAAACTTTCAATTAGGGAACAAGAAATTTTACAAGAACATGTGTTCAAATATGCCTACTGAGTTTGGGTGTAGGGGCTGAATGGAAATTTTTTTTAACCTGTAGAGTGTGAGAGAGTCTTAACTTTATGTTTCATGTG
>NW_021594700.1:0-1431 GCF_001605985.2 Dendrobium catenatum
TAAAATATAAGAATTGCATAAAAGTATTATATAACATCAAGTTTAACTTCAAATTCTTTTTTCTCACTTCCTTACTCATCCACAATTAATTCTTAAAGAAAGCCAAAATAGTTGTTAACAATTCAGAAATCATCTGCACGGTCATTAGTGAGGGGGTTTTTATTGGAGTCATCATCATAATAAATTGGTCTCTCCTCTGTCTCATCATGTGGAGTTCAAGTCTCACAATCTACTTATCCATCATTTATTTTAATCATCTTCGACTTTCATAAATATTTGTCATCAATTTAATGATGAGAGTAATACTCTTAAATTTTTAGAGGAGGTGGTGGTAGTGTGCGGCTTTCAAGTGATCCCTGACAGTGGCTATGGGATTGCGTAAAGGTGGGTGAGGCGTACCGTCTCACGCACTTCTTAAGGTGGACCTCAGCTAAGTTGAGGCGCAAGCCTCATAAAAAGGTTCGAGGCATAAGCCTTGAGGCATTTTTCAGTGGAATTGCGTAAAGGTGGGCCTCAAGGCGAGCCTCATATTGCGCAATTTTAAACAATGGCTACATGCAAGTGCCAGTGAAGTTGTTGCTCCCATCTATCATCAATAATATTCCAAATTTCCCTAAAGCTACTCTCTTCGCCTCCTAAGTTGGAGGCAATCATTTCTTTGGCTTCATCCATTGCATTGTAGATGAAACCTATTGCAGGCTTCTTCTCAGAATCCACCATCCTTAAAACTTGAACCAAAGGTATAGTGGTTGTAATGACATATACGATACTTTGCCAAAATCTATCATTTAAAACAATTTTTCTAATCTCTTTTCCCTCAACCTTCTTCTCCCAAGCACAACTCAACTACTATGTAGATGTGAACATAGCCTCTAAAGGTTGTATAGCATCCAGTATGCTCTCTAAGGTCAAGTAAGCGGTGACAAATCTTGTTGTTGCTGGCCTTATAATTTTTTTCTTTGAAAATTTTCTCATAAGAGCTAGAACTCAAGAGTGACTGTTAATAAACTTGGTTATTTTTTTTTACTTTAGTAAGTGCATTCTTATGTTGAGGTAGCTCGCCAAGCTTTTCAAGAATTAGATCTATAAAATGTGTAGCACATGGAGTCCAATACAGATGTTTCCTCTTCTCCATAAGTTTGTTACCTGCAGCCTTGTAAGCACATGCATTATCTGTCACAACTCACAACTTGTTGATGTAGAACGAAAAACGCCGGCTTTGCTAGGGAGAGGATCTCCTCTCCCAAAAATCTGAATTCAAGCCTAGGTGAGGCCTTGGGAAATTTCAGCCTTTATGGTGAAGAGAAAAACTGAGAAGAAACTCAGATTTTGTCTAGGTAGAAGAGGGGAAACAAGCTCCAAGCTCATCTCAAAGAGAGACACAAAAACCTCATTAGACTTTAGGAATAATTCAACTCCAAAAATTCCAAT
>NW_021594701.1:0-347 GCF_001605985.2 Dendrobium catenatum
ACCAAAGGGACTCAAGTGAAGAGAGAGAATAAGAAGAGAAGGAGAAGGAGAAAGGGGAATAGAAGATTCCTCACCTCCTCGACCACCGCCGCCGGAGCTCTTCCTGCCGCCTGAAGACGCCGAAACTCTGTCGGATTTTTAGGAAACGCCAAGAATTCGCAGAAGAATAGAAGGAGAAGGAGAGAGGGGAATATGAGATTCCTCACCTCCTCGACCATCGCCGCCGGAGCTCTTCCTGCCGCCTGAAGACGCCAGAACTCTGCCGGATTTTCAGGAAACGCCAAGAATTCTCAAAATCTTGTAAACTTCGTGGGAGAAACAAATTGTATTCTGATTATCCCAACTTG
>NW_021594702.1:0-1043 GCF_001605985.2 Dendrobium catenatum
ATTAAGTTTACCTACAAGAAAAATTGCAAAATATTATTATTATTTTTTTTTTTTAAAAAAAGAGGGTTAGCCGAGCAAACCAACCCTATAACATCCATAAATTATGTCGGCCATATGTCTTGATAATCATACAGCGCCCATCAATTAAAGGATGTGCATGGCATACATAGTCAACCGACCCTTTTAAATTGCAAAATATTATGTTGATTCTACATAAGCATTTGAAATATCACATAAAAATTTGCACTTCATTCATAACAATATGAGAAATCACTTACATAAAAAAAGAGATAAATTATGGTCAAAACCATTCACAAAGTAGCTCTTATGGAAATAAGATCGTCTCATACATATAAAGGAGTAGAAATCTTAAGAATATCAATAACTTTTATTAGGTTTAGAAGAAAAAAAAAGGTAATCCAATTTCGAAATGACAATATCCACATTAAAAGATTTGGTTCACCAAAACAGTCCAAAGATATTGGCATCGCTCTTCTTAACTTAGTACATTTATCCGTATAAAATCATAACTAAGATGCACATAATGATAGGCTCCATGAATTCTTTATTAACTATAAACTCCTCCGCTTTCCTCTTTACTTAAATTTGCTCATCATACTAAAATATAGAATGGGCCTACTTTAGATTTGCTAGCTTCTGCTCTTAATAATATCCGCACTAAATTTATTTAATAAAATTTCAAATTTTTAGATTTCCTCATAATTATAGAATAATTATATTTTAAATATCCCTCTTCTTTACAATCAATATGAAAACCCTAAAATTTTCAAAATTAAATTGATCCTAATGCTTGTTGCGTCCCGGAATATACACGGCAGTAGAGAAGTATAAATTTTAATTTCTTAGTTTTATACAAAGATCCAACACAGGTACAGATAAAAAAAAGAGGGTGCAAAATTTATAAGAGACATCAAAATTTTTATGTGTAAAACCCCTGAAAATGGGGAAAAACCACAAGGCCTAGCCCAGCTTGAATGAATATACTAGTATTTGCAGCTGATTACAAATGAGGCCTTTCATTG
>NW_021594703.1:0-205 GCF_001605985.2 Dendrobium catenatum
TGACATTTTACATAACCAAACCATCTAAGGCGACTTTCTGTAATCTTATGTCATTAGAACTAATATGAACTTTCTTGGACTTGCTAATTTCATATCATATCATTAAGATTAAGTCCACTCATCCATCTGAGCATCCTCATCTCAGCAACTCCTAGCTTAATAATATGCTTCACTTTTAATAGTCAACATTATGTGCCATAAGTCA
>NW_021594704.1:0-315 GCF_001605985.2 Dendrobium catenatum
ACTTAAAAAATAAATTAAAATTAAAACACAATAAAATAAATTATTTAATGAACAAATCGTCTTAAATCTTCAATTATTACAGTGCCAAACTATCGGGCAGAATTTAAGGCTTATCTTGCCAAATAGCTTTCAAGATTTAACAACATTTAATAAATCCGATAAATCCGGATTTATTAAATCTTACTAAGTCTCTGTTTGGGACGGAACTTTCTTGCTATTTAAATTTTTTTACTAAAAAATTGTTTTAAGAAATAATAAAAAAATCATCTCAAACAAGCCTAAGGTTTCCTTTGGGTCAGCTTTTTCATTGCTTTC
>NW_021594705.1:0-218 GCF_001605985.2 Dendrobium catenatum
GTACATCCACTCAAGAAAAATAAAATTACAAACTCTTTTAAATAAGTCTAACCTATACAACTCTTTCTTGAGCTCTTATCCTTTGATGATACTTAATGAATGTTGAAACTGAAATGTTAGTGTTACACATAGAAAAATAAACAATATATAAAGTAGAAGAAGCTAAATATATAATAATGCAATAATGCTTGTAATCATCAAAACACTTGGCTGGATCC
>NW_021594706.1:0-1629 GCF_001605985.2 Dendrobium catenatum
ATATCCATTTAAGAGGAAATCAGTTAAGAGGATTTTTAAGAGTCTGTTAAAGAAACCAGATTTTCAGCTGCCAGAGGCCAGGAGGCCTAAAGATGAAAGTAAGAAAGATGATCCGAAGTATTGTCCATATCACCGGATGCTTAGTCACCCTCTTAAAGATTGTGTTGTGTTCAAAGATTGGCTTGAGAGGAACTACACCCAAGGTAACATTATAATTCCTAAAGAATACTTGGTCGATCCAGAGAATGCTTCAATTAAAATAATTTCAGGTAACCCTCTTAACTCTCCTTGTTTTGTTGAAGATGGTTGGGACATTGCTTTGTCCCGGGCACTTATAAAGTCAATTAACAAGTCTTTTTCGTCTTTCTCAACAGCTGACTACGATATCACAGGCCCCTGTGTGGAAGGTTGACCTGGACGCTTCGCAGGAGGATGTTGAGCCACTTTCCTCTCCAGTAGTCACAGGAATTACTGTCAAATGCTTAAAAGAAAAGGAACTTGATTTTGTAGAGAGGAAGTGTGTAGATTAGAGATGTATTAGGATGGCGGATGGGGGTGTTAAAACCCTCTCCCCTCTTTTGTTATCTGACTTTTACTTTGCCCCATCAAATCCGAAGGGTCAGAAGATGAATAAAAAACATCTTTCTGCTTCTGTATTGATGATTAACCATGAAAACGAAATGCAAGTTGATGGCTCTCATGTTTTAACTCAAAGTTCCATTGAAGAAAGTCTTAATATCAAAGAAATTGACCTTCCTAAATCAGCTATTCAAGAAGAGGTCGAATGTGAAGCTTTATCAGAAAGTGATTTATCTCAAATCAATTTTAAAGGGAATCCTATCTTGATAGAACTTTCAGATTCTGACTCGCTTTCTGGAAATGATGATCCAACGCCTATGGTGTGCGTAGACACTACCCTAGTTTGCCCTCCCAAGATATCGAGCAGGTGAAACTCCGTGGCGGTAAAGTCTTACCCCCTAGGCTTCCCGCTTAGGAGAAAGGCAAGCAAATTCCCTTCAAAAATCTAAATCCAAATTCCCCTCAGCAACCAGACTTTTCTTTAATTCCTCCAGGTTTTGAGTCCGTCGTTCCTAAGGTTGATTACAACATTTTAGCCCACCTTAGGAAGTTGCCAGCAAAATTAAGTATTTATGACGCCCTCCTTCTCTCCAAAGAAATGAGGGAGTCTTTAATTAAAGCACTTCTCGACCCCGAGATTTGTTTAACCCAGTTGACTGCAACTTCAAAAGGTGAGGCATTCTACTTCAAAGAGGTTCCTGGAGTTACCTTTTCTGAAGAAGATTTGCTCTTGAAAACTGCTGACCATAATCGTCCCCTTTACATTACTGTAGATGTGGTAAATTTTAAGTTATCAAGAGTCCTCGTTGATCCGGGTGCATCGGTCAACATAATGAACATAAAAACCCTCGCTTACCTCAGAGTTGATACTAGCAAGCTCTCAACTGATAGGTTGGTGCTTCGTGGGTTCAATGAAAAGGGCGAGATAGAGGGCTTTAGGTTCAATCACCTTGCTCTTACAAATAAGAGACTTGAAAACTGAAGCTAAGTTTCATATAATTGATTCGGCGATATCCTTTAATGCCCTTTTTGGTAGACCTTGGATTCATG
>NW_021594707.1:0-223 GCF_001605985.2 Dendrobium catenatum
CCGAACACGCCGGGATTCTGCGTGATATTCGGGAGAATGCAGGAAGTCTGCCCAACTTTCATGTGATGCTGAAATTCTTCCCAATTTGCAATAGAGTTCCCTCCTGACACCGAAACTCCGCCCAAGTGAAGCCGGAGTTCTCCTCTGCCACCAACAGACGTCGGACTTCTACCCGACGTCGGACCTCACTACAAAAAATAATGGCTATTAGGGCACCTCAAAG
>NW_021594708.1:0-364 GCF_001605985.2 Dendrobium catenatum
TTTAGATATAAGTCCTCCTACGGCATCCTATTGACATTTTTGGAGTTAGGAATAAGCATCCCTAGTGGCATCCTAATTTTCCTCCCGAGGAAAAGTATAAGCATCCCTAGTTGCATCTTTTCTTCATCCTATTTACACTCTTGAAGTTAGTCTTGATTTATAAAAAAGGTTTCAATCATCTCAAAATCAAATTCAAAATCCCTATTCATGCCAAGCCATATTCAACTTTTTCATATTTTTGACTTTACTAAATGAAACTAGTCTCTTTAGTTATCATTTTATTAAAGCCATTAATACTGACATCAAACTTCAAATCAATTCATCAACTCAAATCTCTATAAATTGTTCATTTTGATTATCTATC
>NW_021594709.1:0-247 GCF_001605985.2 Dendrobium catenatum
AACTTTCTTTCAAAAGCAAATGAGGAATCCTTTCCTCAATTTGCCTCTACAAAAATCACTCCATCTCGCATTCTGATCCAGAGTGAGATAAACTTCAAGGTTATGCATCTTTTCGCTTCCACTCTGTTTAAATTTATCCTAACTCTCATCCACCTCTACAACAAACAGACCTTCCTTTACTTCCTAGCAAATATGAGTTTCAACTATGACCACTCTTCTATCAGTTCTTTTATTTTTAAACAAAAAG
>NW_021594710.1:0-516 GCF_001605985.2 Dendrobium catenatum
TTTCACACGATCGGACTACAATTTGGAAACAACTCAATATTGGGTAGACTAAGTCTGTGTCAGTTTGTAATCTTTTTCCTTTCTTGAGTCTGTTGTATTTGATGTGATATCTGATGATTTGTAACTTGAAAGATTTTCTGTTGTTCCCTAAAAGATTTTTTATTTTTGGTAACATCGTCCGGGATGATATTTATATCATCCTGGACAATCTGGCAAAAGTAGAAACCCTAATTAGGGCATCCTCATTAAAAAGCCGTCTTTATGCAAAACACGTCGTCCTGGACGATTTTATATCGGCCAGGACGATCGGCTCAATTCAGCAAGAATCTACCGCCATATCTACTTAGGAAATTCTTATTTTTGGATATCGGCCTGGTGGAATGGCCTGGACTATAAAATATCGTCTAGGACAATCCAGGACAATTTTTCCAAAATTTCTCAGGCAGTTTTGGAAAGCAATTAATGGGGATTTCGTCTGGGCCAATCGCAACATCGTCCGGGATGATTAGACATTAT
>NW_021594711.1:0-289 GCF_001605985.2 Dendrobium catenatum
GAAGAAAAGGGGCTTCTTAGGGTTAAAGACATGGAACAGATTCTTCTTGTGTGAATTGTCGACGTTCATGTTGTTGATGTAGAAGAAATATAATAAAACAGCTATTACGTTACAACCTCTATTACATAAAAACAAATACCAACCGGAGGAAAAGTTATAAGAAAATTTTTCTACATATCCAATACCATAAATACAAAAAGTTCAAATCAAGTTAGCTTTATATGCGCATCGACATATTGGCGAGAATAATAATTAATATTTAATTTTATTAATATAAATATTATATAGA
>NW_021594712.1:0-251 GCF_001605985.2 Dendrobium catenatum
TTAATGTATGATCTTTCCTAAGGATTTCATGTTCCTTTTTAAGCTATTCCAATTCTAAACTTAAACTAGCATGCATCTTATTCATTTCCCTATATGCATCATGCATGTGTTCAAAAACATCAAACAATTCATCATAGGTTATGTCACATACCTCTTCTTGATCTGATTGATAAACATTGTCTGCCATCAAGAAAAGGTTGGTGACTTCTTCTTCTTTTCAGTCTCAGATGAGTCTGAAGCTGAGTCCGCCC
>NW_021594713.1:0-247 GCF_001605985.2 Dendrobium catenatum
GGACAATTCTCCCATCAAACTCATCTCAAACTCTCTAACAATTGTTTTACAAAAATCATCACACAAATTTTTATTAGAAGATCCAAAAACTATATCATCCACATAAATATGAACAATGAGTAAATCATCTCCAACTCTCCTAAGAAAAATGGTGGTGTCTACGCTTCCTTTGACAAACTCCCTCTCTAGTAAAAATGTGCTAAGCCTCTCATATCAAGCTCTTGGTGCCTGCTTTAAACCATACAAT
>NW_021594714.1:0-224 GCF_001605985.2 Dendrobium catenatum
CGGTAGCTCAATCTTCGATGGTAATACAGCTTCAACATTGAATACCAATGAATAATGAGTGGCTTTTGTTGCTATCTTGTACTTTATACTGTATGCCCATAGCACTTTTGCCATCTTCGTGTGTTATTCTCTTTTATTCTTGCTGAGAATCTTCTTCAACAACTTCACCAGTGTCTTATTGAAGGCTTTTGTCATGCTATTTGCCATTGGATTGTATATGGATG
>NW_021594715.1:0-270 GCF_001605985.2 Dendrobium catenatum
GAGCACCACTTATATAAATTATCTTCTATATCTTCAACTAATCAAAAGAGCATTTAGCTTATTGTGGAGTGGCATCAATTTTTTATTTTTTCTATTTGTTAAGTTGTATAGCATCGCAATATTACTTGCAAGAGCACTGCAGTGCTTCAGGCCTAGACTGAAGACATAGAGTGGAGCACTATGACACTTTAACCCTACTGTTGCAATGCTATGAGTCGGGCTAGAAATAAAGGGTATGGCATCACAACGCTCAAACTCCCAACATCGTGG
>NW_021594716.1:0-237 GCF_001605985.2 Dendrobium catenatum
TATGCCGCTTGTAAAGCTCCTCCAAACCCCTAGAAAGGTAATCCATGGTAATAATAAAAAGAGCAGGCGATAAAGGATCACTTTGTCTCAAACCTTGTGCAGACTTAAAGAAACCATGATTACCCCCATTAATAATAACAGAAAAGTGACAATTTTCAATACTATTTTTAACAAGTTTAACAAAAGCTTGGTTGAAGCCAAAAAGAGACAACACATTGTACAGGAAGTCCCAATTCA
>NW_021594717.1:0-1335 GCF_001605985.2 Dendrobium catenatum
AGAAGGTTAATCCTGTGCTTGTTCAGAAGCTGGCAGATAGAAGTAACATTTCACTAAGCTGCGGATTCCTTCAAAACATCGAATTTTTAGAAAAATATGAACATTTGAAGGATACAGTTCTAGAGGAAAGAGTCCTTGAGAACACAATAGTTTCAGATAATAAAAAGAAAGAGGATCATAATCTGGGGATAGCCGTTGTAAATGCTTCATTTGGTTACCTGGCTAATTTTGAAGATGCTTACAGGCTCTGGGCTTTTGTTGCCAAGTTTCTGGATGCTGATTTTGTTGAGAAGGAGAGATGGAGATATGTGGCTCTTAACCAGAAAATGATTGAATTGTAGACTGAGGAATGACCAAGAATCCATTATTTTACTGCTCCTCCTTTTCAAACTTTGCAGATGGGGGACAATATGGGAGCATTCAAATTTCCTATTCATTCATTCTTTGTAAATGATGTCCAATGTTGCAGAAGTCAATTGAACGGTTTAAACTTCAATATTTTTTTTGAAATCATTAAAGATACTAGCTGAGAGTAGTAACAAATGTCAAACAATTTATGTCATGCAATTGTTTCATATATTTTACTTCTTTCTTACGGCTTCTTGGACGAGTATTTTTTTATTATAAAGTTGTTTTAAGAAGCAGTAAGAAAGTGGTTTCAAACAAAACCTAAGTCACTCAAAGTAGCCAAAGTTGACACATTGCTCGACTTGGTTCACCAAGGATGCTCGCCGAAGCATCAAAGCAACTTGTTGGGGCTCGGCAAATCTCAGTGATGTCGCAAGGAGCATCATGTGGATTCAGCCCTTATAAACCAATATGTAATTTCATATTTTATTGGCTACAAACTATTTAAGTTTATTCATTTTATAATAAGCTCTTATATGTAACTCAAATATGGGCTGTTTGGTAGCATTGAGGATTTGATTTAAGTAGGATTTCGTAAATCCTCTAAATTCAGAATTCGGAAATCCTGGGTTCTTAAATTCTAAAAACTGTTTGATAATATTCCTGATAAAGCTGTTAAATCCCATGTGATTGTTTGGCCACATAGTGGATTTAACCAATGGACTCTTCCCTCTCGCGTTCATAGAATCTTAAATCCGGCAAAAAAGAGGATTTCGGGAATCCGGGACTTACCACGAAAAGGGAGAATTTTTCATCTACGGCGGCTTTCATTTGTCGTGAGTTTTGGTTTTGCATTTTTGGCTGTTTTGCTATATTTTGCTCAAATCCAACTCAGACCCGGCCTAAATCCTGCTATCAAACAGCCCCATAGTGTTTACTGTAGCAAAGTGCCTCTACCTGAGCTTATAAATAAATAGGGTGTCAAAC
>NW_021594718.1:0-655 GCF_001605985.2 Dendrobium catenatum
TGGTTGAGTAGTCGACTTCACTCTCTTTGCACGATACGAGTTCGCCATGAGATCGCAGTTGAGATTCATGACCTCAAATACAGGATTTGTCACATAAGTGATTGTCGATCGCGTTATGGCATTGCTGCAACGACATTAGGTTCATTCAACTATCCTAGTGCAGCTGCCCCTTGCTTCATCGACGATCGACTCGACGCTTTGTTCACCCAGGAGGATCAATTGGTAGGCATTGATGAGCCTAGAGAAAAGCTTACAAATTTACTAATTGGGGATGATATGCAACGTATGGTCATCACGGTGTTAGGCATGGGCGGACTTGGTAAAACCACTCTCACCAGAAAGGTATATGATGACCCACAAATGGGAGGTGAGTGCTTTAATTGTCGAGCCTGGATCACAGTCTCACAGATAGTCAATCTTAATGTACTCCTCAGGGACATCATCAGGCAAGTATTACCTCGTGACTATAAAGTAGATCTCGAGAAGATGCAAAAGAAGGATCTCGTTGAAGAACTAAAAAAAATATTACAAAACAAGCGTTATATTATAGTGTTGGATGACATATGGAACATTGATGCTTGGGAGAGCATAAAACATGCTCTACCTGAAAATGAAAAGAGAAGTAGAGTTGTAGTCACAACACGGATAAAAGATG
>NW_021594719.1:0-296 GCF_001605985.2 Dendrobium catenatum
GGAGTTCAAACAAGAACATTCGTATGGTTAATAGTGACTCAAAGTACACTACAAGACCTTGGTGCATAAATCTCCTACAACAATCTCTACAAGATCCTGTTGATTGAGATGGCAACACTGGAGACAAGCAGTCAAAGACCGTCCCCTGTAAACAAGTACAATTAGCAAAACCACCTGAGATCGATGATAGGTGGGCATGATGTAGACAAACGAGGGTCTCCTACGAACATTCCTAGGAGCTCGTAGCAAGCACAATGGATCTCTGCAAATAACTACAAACCACTTGTGGATAACAA
>NW_021594720.1:0-266 GCF_001605985.2 Dendrobium catenatum
ATTTTAATTATATTTTTAATGTTAAGATGAAAAAAAAAAATTATTATTTAAATAATTATAATCAATGTAAATTTGCATTTGCACAGTCTAGATCAATTAATATATATCACCAATCTATCATTCAAAATTTTATCTGAAGACTTGCTATCTCACAACGATAAAAGAGAAAAGCAAACCTGGAAAATAGTTATCGGTCTCCTCCTTTGGTGAGCTAGTAGCAGACACAATAAAGATCCAATGCTCGTTTCATGAATATTTGTCTGTAG
>NW_021594721.1:0-297 GCF_001605985.2 Dendrobium catenatum
TGCCCTAAAAGATTTCTATTTTTGGTAACATCATCCGAAATGATATTTATATCGTCCTAAACGATCTGACAAAAGAAGAAACCCTAATTAGGTCATTCTCATTAAAGCAGCCGTCATTATACAAAATACATCATCCTGGACGAGTTTGTATTGGCCAGGACGATAAGCTCAATTCAGTAAGAATCTGCCGCCAGAGCTATTTAGAAATAACCTTTTTTTTTGACATCGTCAAGAGGATCGTCCAGGACTATAAAATATCATCTAGGACGATCCAGGTCAATTTTTCCAAAATTTCTC
>NW_021594722.1:0-252 GCF_001605985.2 Dendrobium catenatum
TCACAGATCATGTACTGATCCTCCCAGGATAATCCCGCTTCGTCCTGGACGATCCTACAAAGGAAAAACTAAAACTGGCTTTCATAAGAAGTCCGACGATGGGTGGAAGTTCATCTTCGGGTAGAAATCCGATGAAAGTCCAGTGACGAGTAGAAGTCTGATAATAGACAGAAGTCTGATGATGGACATATGTTAGGAGTGGGATAGAAGTCTGATAAAAATCAGACAATGGGTAGAAGTCCAATGATGGGT
>NW_021594723.1:0-654 GCF_001605985.2 Dendrobium catenatum
ATATAACTGGCGGCTTAACGTCCAAAAAACCGCCGGTCGCAAATCCGGTAGTCACCGGCGGTATTAGCCGCCGGTAAACTGCCGCCTGTTATAACCGCCGGTATTAAACCGTCGGTAAATGTTTCCTACTCCAATTTTACCGGCGGCGTAAAAACCGCCGGTTTGGCCTTACTAACCGCTGATTTTTTACGTTTTTCCTGTAGTGGATTATTATTTCTCCTAATATAAATTGGATATATTTTCTTTGTGTTGTTTGTGGGTATTAATATTTTAGGCAAATCATACTCTAAACTATCGAAGACTTCAAGTTAGATTAGATTATAATTTCTTGTAATGAAGTTTGTATTTTTTCAATTTTTCTTGAGTCTGAGAAAGTTTGATTGTAATTGGGTAACTGTGTACACACATATTGGGGAGTCAAAAAGTTTTTTAAACTAATCGTATTGTATGATTTTCAAATCATACTGGATTATTTATCATGGTAGTTTCTCCATACTAAAGTTAATCAAATTATGCCTTAAAATTTTTCCTTTTGAACTGTTGGTACTATATGAAATACCCTGTTTGTACAAATGATATCTAGAGTACAAAATGGGTGCATACCAGTTCATCCCATATGAACACATAAGTTTTTTGAATTGTTCATACTATAAA
>NW_021594724.1:0-320 GCF_001605985.2 Dendrobium catenatum
CCAAGAGACTAAAGAATTTCCAATAAATTAACATGTTGTAGAAGTGCTCTTTATGTCCACCCTACAACCAGTAAAGTCAGAATCTAAATAACCAATTATTTCAAATGAAGAGCTAAACTTAAGACACCAAATTCCTAAGTTCTAAGTTCCTAATAGATATCTTAGAATCCTTTTTACTACTGCTAAATGTGATTCTTTTGGATATGATTAAAATCTAGCACACAAACAAACACTAAACATGATATCGGATTGGCTAGCAGTCAAGTAAAGCAAAGATCCAATAATCCCTCTAAATTTCTTTTGATCAAAAGATTTTTCAT
>NW_021594725.1:0-295 GCF_001605985.2 Dendrobium catenatum
GCCTCTATTTAGGAGAAGGGTAGCTTTCACTTTCTCTAGTCTCCTATTGACTGTTATTCAATGCACTAATTCCTTTTAGAAGATGATCATACTAGTTACTTTTAGCTTATTGCAAACTCTAAAGAGTTCAATCCACATTCTTTAATCTAAGAAAGGACTATCTTACCGATTTCCATTCGCTCGCTGACTTTATGCCACTCACATACTCAATTATGTAGTTGAAAGGCCATCAAGCTGATCTCTAGTCATTTGTGGATGAGAGCTATGTTTGTCACCTCTAATCATTTGTTGACTT
>NW_021594726.1:0-242 GCF_001605985.2 Dendrobium catenatum
CAGTAGACAACGAAGAATTTTTTTAACTTTTTCAAAATTTTAAAATTCTTTACCAAAATGATGTTACAATTTGAATAAACCTAGTATATATGCCTAAGATCATTTCATAAGGAAAGTGAAAGTGATTCGGGGTTCTGTTCCTTGACTAGAAGGGTGAAGGAGTGTGGCTTTTTGCATTCACGAAGAGGGTGAAAAAAATTTTAGGTCCTCTGCCTCCTTAGGAGGCTAAAAGATTACAATCC
>NW_021594727.1:0-203 GCF_001605985.2 Dendrobium catenatum
TGAGTCAGAAAAGCTTGAAGTCTTTCGACAACCTAAATCTTAAGGTTCAAATTTGTGTAAAAGGTCGGATCCAATACGCCCAAATATGGCCGGATCGCTGGCAGTTCTGTCTACTCAATACGCCATAAGAACGGCCGTAGTAGCGGAACCCCTCACTTCGTCAACCCGTCAGTAAGGACTATAGGAAGAACGAAGGCCAATTT
>NW_021594728.1:0-245 GCF_001605985.2 Dendrobium catenatum
TGTATATGGTATGTTAGTCTCATATATGTTATCTCAATAATATGTCTTGTTTTATTTTTAACATATGTTTTATGTGCTTTCTATCACTCATATGAAATCCTGTGTTTGTAGTATTTGTTTATATGTTAATTTATAAATTAGCAAATTCCTTTCATGCTTAAATTATTATTATCCTCTCGATACTTATAAATTATGATTATTTAATTATCCCATGCAAAAATATTAGTTAAAAATTATGAAAAATT
>NW_021594729.1:0-365 GCF_001605985.2 Dendrobium catenatum
CTCGAGCTCAAGTTCTTGACTCGAGTCGAGTTCGAGCCAACTATATCATTAACGAGCCAGGCTCGATCCACCTATGACTCGAGCTCGACTCGTTTGCACCCCTAGCCTCAAACATCTCAATCGAAATCGTGACCCTGTTTCAGTTTGTACGTCTTCGTCTTCTTCTTCTTTCTTTCCGTCATAAAAGGATCATATATTTTATCAATTATGCAATTTTCTATTTAATTAGGTTGGTTGTGGTTTTATGAAACTTGTTTTGTTTAGATTTTTTGTTTGATGCTTCTTACTCAATAATATAGATTGCTATTTTTAATGCTAATTTTATACATTTTCTGGTTTTGAGTTTGAATTTATATTAATATAAT
>NW_021594730.1:0-792 GCF_001605985.2 Dendrobium catenatum
ATGGAGTTTTGCTTTCAATGTTGAATGCAACACCTCTATTTAGCTTCCAATAATAAGAGCCATATCATCTATAGTGAATGATAGCTCATGCCCCTTGATGATTAAGTATTTCTTTGGCACATCTCAAAATGAGAAAAAGTGTATATTTGGGGAACATTCTCTTGGGAGGTAGGGATCTCCAAAAATTGATGTATATGTAATTCCTTTAATCTATCCATAAAATCCTTGCCCAAAGTTTGAACCAAGTTGCAGATAATGTTGCAAATCTATTTTTAGGACTTATGTTTTGATGATTGACAAACACTTTTAACTCTCTTGGACTACCTGTTACTTCTAACTTTTTAGGAATCAAAGATCGCATGAACAAACGAAGTCAGTTTAAGATTGCGTAGGTTTAGGGTTGAGTCAGTCTGTACTTTATTTTTTCTCTTCTTGAGTCTATGTGTAATGTTCAAAGAGACTGATGCTAAGTAACCCTACACACACACTTGAGAGACTTAGAATTTTTATTTTTACCCATATCGGCCAGGACGATATTTACATCATCCTGGACGATCAGACTTAAAATAAAAAATCTAAAAAGGATTCTTAATTAAGGCAGCCATCATTAACAGATTATCTTGGACGATTCGTGTATCAGCCAGGACGATAAGCTCAAAACAGAAAGAAGTTACCGCCATAAATAATTAAGGTATTCTATAATTTTTGGTAATCGGCCAGGACGATCTTGGATTGGCCTGGACGATATTTACAACTATGCCTTAATTAATCAGACAAATCAAAGAAGTAATT
>NW_021594731.1:0-1851 GCF_001605985.2 Dendrobium catenatum
TCAATTTTCTTACATAACACCTTGCCATTCCAAAACACTCACACATTTTTCACAATCCCTATACTTCACTAATTAATGCACATACACTCCATTTCCACAATCTATACCTTTCACTTTCACTTTACTTTCTAGAAAACACTTGATACAATTCTCAATGCATATATACCTTTTGCTTTTCAAAATAACATATATTTTACTCTTCCAAACTCACACTTTTCAAAGTTCACACATTTCATATACACTCACTTTTCACTTCAAAACTTCACCATTCCACCTACACATTTTCTAGCATGCACTTCTCAAAATATCTCATCTCTCAAACACTCTCACACACACACTTTCCATAAAAACAAACATTTTTATTCTTCCAAACTCATACATATCACCTTTCAAAAACACATGCAAGTCATTTCTCCTTCTACACCCAGACACTTTGCTATTCACATGAACATTCTTTTCCTAACATATTCTACAATTTCTTCAAAACTATTATTTACCTTTCAAAGCGACGTAACACACTCTTTATCTTTCCCATCTAAAACCCTTTAATATATACACACAATTCACTCAAATATTCCATACACACCTCACTATTACATATTTACAAATTTCACTTCTTCAAAATATACCTTTCATCCTCTAAAGATCACATAATCACCTTTTAAGGCACGTTCACATTTTTAATCTTAAAAAAAGAAATCTATAAACTTTTCCATACACACTTCTCATACAAGTAAAAATTTTTATTTTTCACATTTACACATATCATTCTTCCCAAACTCATACTCTATACTTCTCATTTGAACACGAGCTTTTCACTTTTCAACCATAAACACTTTTCCACTCAACATATATATATTTTCATTTCCTTTTGAAAACCTCGATACTTTTCACTTTTCACTTCTCAAGATATACTCAGTCTCCACTTTCAAATGTAATAGATTAGAATGCTGAAAGAAACACATAGGGCTGCTTTTAATTTTATATAAAAAAAATCAATCATTTCAGATCATAAAAATCTCAAACCATTACTGATTTGTTCGCTTCATGAAAACAAAGAACGACATAAATCATGTCGCCATTCAACATGTCATATATATATATTAAAAAAAAAACTATATAATTAACTTCAGTGTTTATCTTAACAACTTCTAATTAACGGTTTATTATGAAAAAAACACATGCTACAATTTGGTACAATGAAGAAATCCGAACATAGCTCTTCATCTTAAGAACCCACCAATATATTTAAAATGATAAAAAAATGCAATCTGAAGTTTCATATAATCTAGATATAGTTCAACAATTTGTTTCACAAATTTAGAGCAAAATAACATAATAAAATCCTGCCAATCTTAACCCTCAAATGAAAGAGAATCATAACAGAAAACTCTTTGACTTCAGCAGTTTTGAACTCAAGAAGATAAGAAGTTAATAAGGGAAGATTATACCTGGGCTTCACGGATCGACTAGGATTTACAACAGCGAGGTTCTCGGCTAAAGTTCGTGATGGAGACGGGAGGAAGAGAAATGGCTTCAAGCGACGTCGATTACGGCCGAGAAAAGAGGAAGGATGAGAGTTTCATTCGGCCTTAGACTTTTAGAATAAGCGACAGGCTGGAGCTTTCTGTCTTAGGGATGGCGAACTGGGAGGCAACGAGGCTAGGGGAGTTCGGTTTCTGCGAACTGGAGCGGGGGCGATTGGGGGCGGTTTTATATATATATATATATATTTACGAGAGGGAGGAGTTCTCGTGTGAATTAATATGGGACCGATTGCAAGTTACTTCTTGCGAACTACAGGAAGATGGGGAGTGGGTTCGGTTTTTCCAAAATGAGAGGGAGAGGGAG
>NW_021594732.1:0-242 GCF_001605985.2 Dendrobium catenatum
GTTTTTGCATCGATTCATTGAACCATATAATTTAAGTAGGTCAAATTGAATAACCTAAGATATCATTATGGACTCTCATTATGACGGTGTGAAATTTTTTTTTGAGGATATGACTATATTCTCGCCTATGAGAGATTATTACATGCAGTCACCGAACCGTCCAGAGGTCAATCATGATGCGTCACGTCATCAAATACATAGCGTATTAGTGATGTAGCGCGTCATGATTGGCCTCCGAACAA
>NW_021594733.1:0-223 GCF_001605985.2 Dendrobium catenatum
TTGCTCTCGACATATGACTGGTGATGCCAATCAATTTATTTTGCTGAAGTCCAGGACTGGAGGCAAGGTTACTCTTGGAGACAACACCACCAAGAAGGTGGTAGGCACAGGTATAATTGGTAATTCCAAGAACCTTATGATTGAAAATTTTTTCTTGTAGATGGATTTAAGCACAACCTACTCAGCATCAATCAACTCTATGACAAAGGCTTCATCGTGCAAT
>NW_021594734.1:0-323 GCF_001605985.2 Dendrobium catenatum
CTTAAGTACAACGTCCCTACCACTTTCATAAAAGATCGAATTCATATATTTTAAATCGACTAGGTGGTTAGCTGGCTCCCCAATCTAGGCCGGGGTAAGTCCAGGTTCTGCACTGCATTAGTTAGGCTCGGATGACTGTGGTACATCGTCCAAATTAGATTTAGGATCTGGGGCAGATTTTTGGTTATAAGACCCCAATCTCGGGAATGTAATCCCAAATTTCTAATAAAATTCTCAACTTTAATTAAATATCATTTTAATCCAAAACATAAAGCCCAACACTTATATTAAGTTGGGACACTTCCGAATGGTTCCAGAATCTC
>NW_021594735.1:0-227 GCF_001605985.2 Dendrobium catenatum
AGCTTCTACCAAAGTTCTATTTTTCTTTTCTGCTATGCCATTCTGTTGGGGTGTTCTAGAGGCTGAGAAATTATGTTATATTCCTATCTCTTGATAGAATGACTCAAACTTATCATTTTGGAACTCTCCACCATGATCGCTATGGATTGTTGATATTTCACAACCTAATTTTTGTTGAATCCATGTAGATAATACTTTAAATTCCTCAAAAGACTCATTTTTGTGTG
>NW_021594736.1:0-413 GCF_001605985.2 Dendrobium catenatum
CTTGCATGTTTTAGGATTCCTGGTAGTTTTCCTTTTTTGTATTTTCATGTTGCATTATTTTCATTTAGAAAGTTTTCTATTTTATCTCTAGGGTGCTAACGAATCATTGTATGTCATTTCATGAGCATAAAACATCTTAAGTTCACCTTACACACCTTGCTTAGTGTGCTGTCCAGAAAATTCCTGCAGTTTTGCAAAGTTTAGGATCCCTATGTAAGTGTGCTTTTTGCTGTCCTTAGCTTAGCAACCATTAATACTTGTTAGGGTGACTTAGTACTTAAGTGTAGTTTGCTGTCCCTGAACTTCCTGCACCATATAGGATCTTTTGAGAGTGTTTTGTCATCCCATAGCTTGCTGTCCACTTCCTAGGAAACCTTCCAAGTACCCCATTGTGTTTAGGAATGGACCCGGAA
>NW_021594737.1:0-270 GCF_001605985.2 Dendrobium catenatum
TTCAGGAGCCATCTTGATTTGGTTATATCCGGATGAATCGTCCATAAAAGAGAAAATTTCATGCTCAGAGGCAATGTCTACCATGAGTTCTGGTATGGGTAATGGGAACTCATCTTTCGGACATGCCTTATTCAGATCCCTATAATCAATGCATACGCGAATTTGACAACTTTTCTTTTTTACTGGGATGACACTAGCCAACCAAGAGGGATATTTCTCCTCTCGAATAAAGCATGCATCGATCAGTTTCTTAACTTCAGTTATTACTTG
>NW_021594738.1:0-362 GCF_001605985.2 Dendrobium catenatum
ACCCACCGTTGGCCACCACCACACGCCAGTACTTGCCGCCACCAGCGACCACCACCGTACGTCGACCACCACTGCCAAACTTTACATTACATTCATTTGCTTCAAAAATAAATATTGATTTGATTTTAACTTACACGCATACAAACAACTTCTAAACCTACATTCATTTTTTAGCTAACGAAACAATAAAAAATGCTTATTATTAATGCCAATCCTTTATTGCGGGTGCTTGTCTTTCTTGGCAATATCATTTATATGTTTTGAGGACTTTACTAATATTCCCTGAAGCAATCATACAACAATAATATGCCTATTTGCCGTATCATTTTTGACTTAATGTACTTAATTAATCGCTATCATAA
>NW_021594739.1:0-280 GCF_001605985.2 Dendrobium catenatum
ACAAGAGGTATGGTTCTAAGGACCACCACCCGCAGCCATTGGAAAAATTATTATGTGCGGAAGTGGAACCCGTCCGGATACTTAAGCCCGCGGCTCAGTATCCCTCAATACTGCAGCACCGAGTATCGGTACCGTAATACTGCGGCACTGAGTATCGGTACTGCTCAGTATCAAGGCTCGGTATTACTGACGTGGCTCATTTTGGTTGGTATCCAGATGTAGAGAGCTGCGTTCGACGTCTGTACAGAATAATCTCTCCAACTATTGAGCGCAATGGTAT
>NW_021594740.1:0-357 GCF_001605985.2 Dendrobium catenatum
ATATAAATTTACTTCTATATTTTTCTTATTTTATATTATGCATGCATTTTTATAAAATCAAACCTATTTAGTAAATAAAATACAAGTTTTTTCTTCTCTAACATTATACCAAAGGGTCATTCTCCTATCTCTCTTGCCGATCTACACTATCCATTCCTACGATTAGACAAATAATCATGAATCTCTTTTCGTGATCGAGCATTTTCTTCGCATGTGTGTTCCTTCTCCCAATGCTCTCATCCATCACTCATGTCCTAACTATGTTTGATCTTCTTTATCATTCATAGAAAATCTCTATGGCGCACATTTTCGATCTTCATTCCATTGATCCTCATGAGCTTATTTAAGAATTTTTTT
>NW_021594741.1:0-275 GCF_001605985.2 Dendrobium catenatum
AAAAACTCACAGCAGCTGCTCTATGTTTGGAAGGGAATGATTTATCTTGGTACTGCTAGAAATACTTGCTAGATCCGATCCGATCATGGATATGGCATGAAAAACTCACAGCAGCAACTGCTCTATGGTTGGTGGGTGATGCACCGATCTCCCTCTCCAAGGGATATCTCTCCAATCTCTCAAGCTCTCTCAAGAACTTAAATAAGAAAACAAAATTCTCAAATAATTATAGATATGGATATGGCAAGAAATCTTTGGTAATGAAAAACTACGAA
>NW_021594742.1:0-239 GCF_001605985.2 Dendrobium catenatum
GTTTAAACTTATAATTTTGAAACAAAGCTCTGATACCATCAACACCATCATCATAAACTGGCCCATCCACTATCCCTTACCCTCCTTACCCCCACCCATACTATTACTCATATCTGGTGCAGCCAGAACACGGTGGACCATCTAGACCAGCAAAGGTTGGTGTTGGGGATCATGCAACTGCAGTAGATAAGCATCAATATATTGAGCCTTGGGGCGATACTTAAGTTCAATTTATATTG
>NW_021594743.1:0-281 GCF_001605985.2 Dendrobium catenatum
GATTCCATTTACTATGCCTCATAGCATTTCATCTTCTTCTCCATTGCTTTCGCCTTAATTACAACCATTCGATCATCACACTTAGGCTTTTTTTGTCACCTCAAAATGCCATCGATAGCCAAAACACAGATTTATAGGATATAAATTATTTGCTCATTGGTTATCGTGATTTCTCTTAACAGCTTTCACTCTTTATCTATTGCAACTTTTCTCAATAACTCTTCTTCATCTTAACATATTTGTATGAAATTTAATTATCTGATATATATCGTTAAATCACA
>NW_021594744.1:0-298 GCF_001605985.2 Dendrobium catenatum
TCCTTAGGTATTCAAACTGCTAAAATTTAACTCTAGTTTAATTTGTAGGTTATAAACCTTAACTAGCAAACTTATTTATAGATTTGAAAAACTAGTGAAAAGGCAGTTCTGTTATCTTATCCATAAATAAATCATCAAGGGTTACATCAGTTTCAACTGTTATGATTCCATGATCTTATATGAGGTGGACCTCCTTATCTACTCAAAAAGTTTGCCTTCAGCTCACCTTTCATTTCAGTAAGATCAGCTCTGTCTTTGCATGACCTAACGTCGCATTGCATTCATATTGGACAAAATC
>NW_021594745.1:0-917 GCF_001605985.2 Dendrobium catenatum
AAAATGTAAAGCATGCAAATAGCAATTATCTTAACATTGAATTCTTAATAGATATCTTAAAATCATTTTTGTTGCTGTCAAATGTGATTCTATTGGATCTGATTGAAATCTAGCACACAAACAAACACTAAACATGATATCGGGCCGGCTAGCTGTCAAGTAAAGCAAAGATCCAATTATCCATCTAAATTTTTTTTATTAACAAATTTTTTCGTAGGGTCCTTATCCAACTGAACTGAGGAACTCATAGGTGTACTAATAGGTTTACCATTGTTCATTTCAAACTTTTTGATGATATCCTTAACATATTTTGACTGACTAAGAAATATACCCTCCTCAATTTGCTTAATGTTAAAGCCTAGAAAGTAACTTAAATCTCCCATTAGACTCATCTCAAATTCACTACTCATTGTGTTAGAAAAATCATCACAAATATTTTTATTTGATGATCCAAAGATGATGTCATCAACATAAATTTGTACAATGAGTATATGCTTTTTAAATTTCTTCAAAAAAAGAGTTGTATCAACACTTTCTTTTTCAAATGATCTTTCAAGTATTAAGGTGCTCAATCTCTCATACCAAGCCCTAGATGCCTTTTTCAATCCATATAATGCCTTTTTTCAGTTTGAAAATATGATTTGGGTGCTTAGAATTTTCAAAACCTGGAGATTGTTCTACAAAAATATCCTCTTGAATTATCCCATTTATAAAGACACTTTTACATCCATTTGGTACAATTTAAATCTTCTAAAACAGGCAAAGGCTAACAAAACTCTAATTGCTTCAAGTCTAGCTACAGGGCAAAAGTCTCCTCAAAATCAATCCATTTAATTTAATTATACCCCTTAGCTACTAATTTAGCCTTATTTCTAATGAGTACTCCTGAGTCATTCATTTTATTTTTGAATACTCAC
>NW_021594746.1:0-1975 GCF_001605985.2 Dendrobium catenatum
AAACCCCTTTTCACTATTCTCCCGTGCTCTCACTTCTTCGAGTAGTCTATCTCCCTCTCTCTCCGCTCTTTCATTTTTGGCGGAAAAAAGTTTTTATGTTTGAAATCTGAGAGCATGTGTAATGACTGGTTACAGGTCCTGCCAACATTGTGCACGTTGGATCGGAGGAAGGGTTTAATACGGCACTTAAGAAGGCCAAAGGTTTAAAGAGTTTTTTCCGAGTTTTATGATCTATCGGTGTTATCTATTTTGATGGTATATGTTTGATCGATATTTTGATGTCGCAGATGAGAAATTGCCGTCAATTTTCTACTTCACGGCCGCGTGGTGTGGACCGTGTAAGCTTTTGATTGGTTCTATTTCGGTTTAAATTCACTGTGATAGCTCTATAACTTTATATTTGAAGTAATATATAACATACATTCCTATTGTTATTTGATTGCCAAATTTCTGAAGGAAAGAGAGCAGAATGTATGCTCATTAGCTCAGTCTTTTCTGTTCGGTTACGGTATCTATGGTAGTTTTCGGTTCTAAAAGTTGGAGGGTATAAGTGCTAGGTTAAATGCATTTTTTCAAATACACTTGTGTGGCGCATAACTTACTCAATAAATTTTAGGCATTTAATGATGAAATTTGTCTTTTTATTTGGTCTCTGATCTGTAGCTTAATGTTTCAATTACTTATGTGTGATCACTATTGGGTATATCCATATCAGTATGATATGAGATGATCTCCTTAGCATTTTTCATTTCCATTACTTTCTATGGAGTACGGGTGCTTGTATTTCGATGATGATTTTGATACGCACTGTGGAAAAAAAACAAAACCAACAATAAATAATAAGAGAAAAATTGTAGAAATACTCCAAGCGATGATTGATTTTTAATTATAACTTCAAAAGAAATGCAAGATACAAGTGATCTACAATTAGAGAGGTAGATCAGCTCTTCCAAACAACCTAGACGTTGCTAGGAATCTCTTAAGATGAAAACTGCAACAAAACACAAAACTCAACAATCGCCTCCTTAAACCCTATACACTTCCCCTTAAATAACCCTAGAATATAAACTTATAAATAGAACCTTCTTAAATAATTTAAACATGATTTATGAAATTCCTAAACAATTATAGATGATTTAGGAAGCCTATTTAAACAATTAAACATATTTTAGGAAACCTTCCTAAACAATTAAACATATTTAAGGAAACATTTCTAAACAATTAAACACCTCCCTAATAGCATTAATATAATCAAGAAACTTTTCTAAACACCACCCAAATTTGAATTCAAATAAGTCATATTTCCTTAAATAAACTTTCCTAGTCATTTCTCCATTGATTTCTCTTTCTTACATAGTGAATATTAACTCCCCTGGGCCCGACAAGGTAGGCCTCCTGTCATATCAATACTCCCCCAAAAAATGCACCTTGTCCTCAAGGTGGAAGGATGTGATGTTAGTTATAGCTTTCGTCAACTGTTTTATCTCTATTTCCTTATTTATCTAGAATATATGCAAGACCACCAGTCATGCTAGCATGTACATTCCCGCTCACTTTTCCTAGAACAACTACAGAACCACCAATCATGATCCAGTGCCTTCAACAACAGCTTCGACAAGAGAATTCATCACAACAAAATGTTAACCAGCTTTTCCCTCAACAAAGGCTTGACCACTTGTTGAACCATATAGACAAGTGTTTCACACAATGGTAGCATCCTCTGGAGAGAATCCAGTGTTCTCAATAGGAGTAATAATAAGCTCTCCACTAGCAATACCCTTTCCTATGTAATCAGTAGCCTCTCCCACAAGTCTATTGATGCGGTGCACTATAGGCTTATAGTGTGACGGGTACTATCTTACCTTTTTCTCTGAATAAGACCGTTACTGGTTTGATCTCCACTACTACTTTTATCCTTTAGTAGTTATATAGTACATAAAGCTGCTTTTAGTTTTTAATGCTTTTAGTAGTATAT
>NW_021594747.1:0-248 GCF_001605985.2 Dendrobium catenatum
AAATTTTGTTTTAATATTAAAATTTAATTTAATAATGATATTAATAACCACGAAAGTTATACTTAATACTTTAGGAAAATTTGCCCATTACTAAAGACCATTTTCTTGTTTATCTTATTATTAAAAATATTCAAATAATCAAACATCACGTAAAAGATCATTTCATAAATTTCGTATAAAATAATTTATTTGCGAAAGGGCAGAAAAAGATGAATAAATATATATAATAATAGTAACCAAAGACTAAC
>NW_021594748.1:0-268 GCF_001605985.2 Dendrobium catenatum
GTCGTAGCGCTCAAAGAATTAGCATCATTGTGCTCCAACTCAAACAGAAATTTAGATTTTCCATTTTCACTTATTTGCAAAAATTCAAATAGTTACAATGGCCATTGAATTCACTTGCTTAAACTTTAAGCTACAACATGGACTCATCTTCCTTGGACATAGTCTATTAACCCTAGAATTGGAATAGCATAAGCGTCTAAAATTTTCTTATTTAAAATAAAAAAAAACTAAAATTTTATTGTTATTTGAGTTACATAAATTGAAAACT
>NW_021594749.1:0-472 GCF_001605985.2 Dendrobium catenatum
TTAAAGTTGGAAGGAACTTATTATGCGCTAAATTGGACATCAAAAAGGCTTTTGACTCTCTTTCTGATGTTTATTTTTTCATTTGCCTGAACAGCTCCCTGGTGGAGTTCTTTAAATCATCCTCTGGTCTTCGCCAAGGCTGCCCTCTATCTCCCCTTCTATTCTGTATTGCCATGGATAGTCTCTCGGGTAGCCTTCGAGCTTTTAATTTCAAAGGCATTAGTTTCAATGGGGTTAACATTACCCATCTTTTGTATGCTGATGACCTCCTCGTCTTTGGGCATGCCTCGGTTCATAATGCGGCAAATCTTAAGAATGATCTTGATACTTTTGCGAGTAGCTCTGGACTTCATGTTAACCCCTCTAAAAGTTCTATTATTTTTGCTCCTAATGTTGCTGCTGCCTCCCTTATTTCCTCCTTACTCGATATCCACCAAACTGATCCCTTCTTCACTTATCTGGGGCTTCCTAT
>NW_021594750.1:0-408 GCF_001605985.2 Dendrobium catenatum
ACCCTATAAAATTTAAAAAAAAAAAAAAAAAATTTGCGGGTGGGCATTTGCCCCCCCTCACCACTATGGGGATCCGCCCATGCATGTCAGCAACTCCCATATCAGGATTGACTTTGTAATAAATATGTGATCAAGAGGCACTTATTTAGATGAGTCCTTCATAGAATATGATTTAGTCTTTAATAAAAAAATCCTAATTAGTTTATTTTTATTGCACTTAGATTACTTTGTTATTTTCTCAAATGTAAAACCTATTTAATAAATTGAGTATGCTTCTATAAAATAATAATTATTGATGACTAATACAAAATTGTAAGTAAGCTCTCATTTTCTACATCCTCTCTCTCTCCTCCTTTCTTGCCCTCTCTTCACCTGCCTTCCCTCTCTCTCTCCTATTAACTCGCTCTC
>NW_021594751.1:0-243 GCF_001605985.2 Dendrobium catenatum
GTTCACCGGACCAAATAAAAGTTCAAATTTATGAGGTTGATATATTAATGTTAGCATTTATTAGAAATTCATAGTATTTGTATTGTACTTTTTTTTTGCTTTATTTTCTTAATTTTATATTGATATAATTTTAATAATATGAAATTAATTCAGGATTGAATGATATATGTTAATATTAAATTAATCCATTTTCACACAAATACTTTAAAAAAATTAGCATTACTACTTGAACTTAATTTACTA
>NW_021594752.1:0-214 GCF_001605985.2 Dendrobium catenatum
TTACTACAAGTATGGTCGTGGGAGAGATTGTACATTAGCCGACCCACACTGCGTGTACCACGAATACATGATTTCGCTGGAAAACCCCTTGGTTGCAGGTATTATTATTTTAATATAGCAAGAGTTTAAACATAGATAATATTTACTTATGCTTTTACCAATTTAACGTAGGTGGGCTGAAGATCGGATACGTGAACTGCCCTCTGGCAACACG
>NW_021594753.1:0-208 GCF_001605985.2 Dendrobium catenatum
TGAATTGCCGATTCGATCCGATTGAGCATTTGAACTTTGAACATTTCCTTCTATTGGGTTAATAGTCGAGTATATTATAAAACTAATAAGCACCCAATATCACTCGGGCCGAGTCAATCAAGTACTCATTGAGCTGGGTTAACTTTTGGGACAATTTTCTTATTGCTTTCTAAAACAGTTTTCTGATACAAAATTTTTTTGTTAAAAA
>NW_021594754.1:0-334 GCF_001605985.2 Dendrobium catenatum
CAATAATAATAACAAAAAATTAAAATAAAATCATATATTAATAAAAAAAAAATTGGATTTCAATGCAATGCAATAAAAAAATGATTGAAAATTAGCCAACAAAAAAATAAGATTTATTTGCATAGAAATTATAATTTTTTTCTCTTATTTCTTAGAATTCCTCTTATACCAAACTTATAAATAAAAAGACACTTCTTTTTTCATTGGATAAAATTTCACTCATACTTTATACAAATTAGAAAGTAAGTACATTACCTTTTTGTAGTGTATTCAACTAATGCTTCTTCCTCTTCCTAAATGATGGGCAAAATAATTTTTTTAGGATGATCAAAAT
>NW_021594755.1:0-212 GCF_001605985.2 Dendrobium catenatum
GCACTATAAAAGAATATTATTAACCCTAATATTGTAGTGATATTTATTGAAGATAAGATAACTAAAAATAGATATAGGCTTTGTTTGGGAAGACTTTCTTATTATTTTTTAAAACAATTTTTTAGTACAAAAATTATAAAAAACTATTTTAAGAAGCAGTAAGAAAGCCGTCACAAACGAGGCCTTAGGCTTCGTTTGGGACTGCTTTTTTA
>NW_021594756.1:0-1422 GCF_001605985.2 Dendrobium catenatum
AAACTGCTCCTTAAACTAATTTAAATTTAAAACACGTTCCTTTTTTATAAAATGCCCTATTTCAGTAGGATTATTTTAATTCTTATTTAAAAACTTTATAGATCAAAATAATTATTTAATATAATTTGAGATTATTTTGATATTTTATAAAAGTTAATAGATCATTTTGATATTTTTCTCGTTGCCATATCATAAATTTTAGAAGATTTATATGTATAATATTTAAAATTATCTTAAATATTAATTTCAAAATTAATATAAGTATTTAGGTATATATTTATAACATCCAACATATTCAAGTGAATTCAAAAAAACAACATCTATCACATTTAAAGTTGTGATCCTTATAGCAAGCTCCTAATCTTGTTGTAGTCGCCCGCACCTTTATATGCATTGATGCCCTTGCATATAAGCTCGTCACCTCCTGCCTGCAAGCCCCACTCTACCTATTTGCAAGCTCTGCCTCATCAATCGGGCTTATATTATCACAACCTAACTCGATATGATCAAATATCACACAGAACATACAGTGTTCAATTGTGACAAAAAAATCTCAATATTTGGTTGGAGAAGTACTGAAATAAATCTTCCAATTTATATATTATGCAGAGTCGCAATTGAAAGTAATATGAGCGGAAAACTACTAAATCTCAAAATGATTATTTTATATATACCATCATGCTTGAGAACTTTATTTGGTCCGGTGAACGTACGTAGAGCTACGTTCGGCCGGCACTAAGATCGCAGGCACAAAACGAGAAATACCGAGCAAATACCGAGCAATACCAACAATAACGAGAAATATCATTATGTGATGACAAAATACCGAGTTTTTTCTAGAAAAAACTCGGTATTTTTGGGGATTACTCGGTATTGCTCGGTATTGATATTCACATAGCGGTATTCCTCGTTATTACCAAAGAATACCTAGCAATACCGACCAAATACCGAGCAAAAACCGAGTAACAATCCTCTAACTGAACATAGAGTTCAGTCCGGTCAGATGACGTAATAAAAGTTCCATGCTTGAGGGCTCCTCTCCTTCTATATGACCCTCTCATTTGAACTCTAGCGATTATATGATGAGATGGGTTGCTCCCGTTAATTATGAGTATTGTGTATGTAATTTTTTAAAAAAATTTATTAAATATATTTGAATTTTGTTGAATTTACCTTTGACAAGTATAAATATTATCATTTACTTTGAAATTAGTTCTCTCTATATATATATTACTTTTTCTAATAATTGCATCAGTGCCCAACTCATTGATTTGGACTTTGCAAGAAAAACCAAGTAATTAGTGAATTGTTTTTTTAGACCAAAACGGCAAGCAATTGATAGGCTACCATTTCGGTTCGTATGCAATTACAGTATGGTTCTAAATACAGCATCTCAATTATATACATTTCATTATCAATGTT
>NW_021594757.1:0-297 GCF_001605985.2 Dendrobium catenatum
CATTGGAATTTATTATAATTTGATTATAATTTCCTTACAAAATTTAATTTTTTAAAATTTTAAATTATAATTATAATTAGATTTAGATGAGGAGATCAATTTCATATTCTTTTCAACAAATATATCTAAGATATAATTATTGCAAGATTGATGTCTTATTATTTTTAATTTTCATTTTCAATTTATTTATTTTTGTTATTAGTGATGTTTGATTTTTTAGATTAATGATATTTGAAAGACACATAGAATAAAAAAAAAATACGCAAAGTCTGCACAAATAAAAAAAAATTGCGTAAT
>NW_021594758.1:0-411 GCF_001605985.2 Dendrobium catenatum
ACATTAGGAAAAATATTCCTAAGTTTTCTTCCATTTAATTGTCTTCTAAGGGATTTCATGAATTTAGGATAATATTTAGTATTTGTAAAATCTTTAAGTTTAGGGGGTTTCCTATTATCCTCGAGAGCTCTTATTATCAGTTTATAGAATGAATTCATATCTTCCAAGATTCGATTTGTATAATTGATTCTATATGTTTTGCTCTCTGATTCATCCTTAAAATTCTTAAATTCTTTTTCAAGATCAGCATAGGATGATTTTAAATTTTCAAAATTCTTATTCAAGTCATCATATTCGTCAAGTAGTTTCATGTGGTTGTTATCTATTAATGCATGATCTTTCCTAAGGATTTCATGTTCCCTTTTAAGCTCTTCTAGTTCTAAACTTAAACTAGCATGCATCTTTTTTATT
>NW_021594759.1:0-473 GCF_001605985.2 Dendrobium catenatum
CAAATTGATTCAAAATATTATATATGAGGCTCACCGCTTAGGTTATTTGATTTATCTAGGTAGTTCCAAAATTTATAAATATTTAAAAGCATTTTTTTTGGCTTGGGATGTAGAAAAATGCCTAGTTTGCATCATTATATGATGTTGACCTCTGTATAAGAAACCAAAAGAGAACGAGAGAGAGATCGGGAATACCTCGTATCCCGCTGAAAGCTCCTGCAAATGCCGCAAGAAATCCCGTCGATTCGGCGCTGTTTGAGTCGCATCCGCGATTTGAGCGTAGAACCGGCCTCGATCGCTGCTCTTCGACGCCTTTAAAAGTCGACCGAACGAGGCCATCGTGTTCCCCATTTTCGCTACGTTCTCCACTGCCGACGCTCTTCCACACGACCACATCCCGCTGCCTCCCTCTCTGCCCTAATTCCCGTCACTGCCTCCTGTTTCCCGTCGATCCAGAGAGAGAGAGAGAGAGA
>NW_021594760.1:0-323 GCF_001605985.2 Dendrobium catenatum
TGAAGAGTTCATGTTCATCTAAGTATCTAACAGACTATAAATTTGAATTTCAAATTTGAAAAAAAAGTATCTAACAGACTAACACTTACGATTTTTGGAAAAACAAGCCTATGCTCTTTGACGCGGTGGTCTAACGAGTCATAAAATTTTCACTTTTGTTCTTTCAGCAAACCAACCAAAAGGGTAATGTGATTGGATTCAATGATTGGCTATAATAAAATGTTGTTTGAAGAAACAAAAAGCTCAGTTATATGGTCGATTTGCAATTTGAACAAATTTTCCCTTTTTTGTTATTCTGCAAGTGCAAGTAGTAAATGTAAGAA
>NW_021594761.1:0-2398 GCF_001605985.2 Dendrobium catenatum
GGAGATGAGCAAGATACAAAAAGCAAATGAAATCTCTGGATTTTTAAAAAATAGCACTATCACAAGAAAAGGGGAAAAAAAAAAAGAACAAAGCAAATGAAATATGTGGATTTTGAAAAAAAACTCCTTTAGAAAAAAACCAGGAGCAGGAGACACAAAAACGGTGTTCGGTTGTTGGCTTATGGCTTCGCAAACGAGTAGACTGCAGAAGACGTTGCCTTATTGACTTCTGGCTTCGTGAATGAGCGAGACACCGAGACGGGGAGAGCAAAGTGCGAATGAGCAGAGAAGTCGAAAAGAAGATCATCCGAAGGTTTTTGTTTTTCCCTCTCTTGTATATGCTTTGCATTCCCGAATCGTAGCCGTTAGATATCACTAAAATTGAATCGGATCGGTTATCAATAACCGGAGTCAGTTCGGCGGTCGAACCGCCGATTCGAGTGGGTCAAAGGTGGTTTTGAGCGAAACTGATTATATGTTGATCCGTAACCAACCAGCCAGCCGGTTTGCGATTCAACCGGTTGAACCGGCCAATCCGGTCCGATTTTAAAAGCACTTATATCAACCTTCAAATCAAATAACTTTTATCTTTTTCTATGCCCTTCCTAAACCTAAAGGCCTGTCTAAGGCCTGCTTATTCGTTGTCGTCTTTTATCTTCTTCGTTGCTCCTTCTACTTCAAGTGTAGTAGTGTAAAGTAGGCTTTTATATAGAGGTAGCTAAAGAAGTTTATTTTCGGAAGGTGTATTGTTATTCGCGGCGGTCTGTTGCTGGTTTTATGGTTCGTGGTGTGTCGTGGCGCCGGCGGTGTGCGGCCTATGTTTTTTAATGAATGTTCTTAAATTCTTTTCCCTCCCAACGACAAACCGATTCCTGCAAGTGTATTATAGAGTAATTCTTCGTCAGCCAATCAATGATGTGAGATACCTGAGACTCGAACCATCTTAGTATTAAGGGGTTAAAGAACTTCGACACCCCACCTACACTCTGTTGTCAACCTTTCTCACCAACAAGGTTTGTCATCAAATTTTTTTGTTGTTGGTGGGGAGTAGTCAGTATTATATTGACTTTTTCGGAGTTTGAGCATTTGGTTCAGGTTTCAAAGGGTTATCATCGTCCTGCTCAGACCCGCCTTTGATTAAGATTGGAATGTGAAGTGCGGTTACAGCTGTGGTGTTAGGAGACATTTCTGTATTCAGATGTATCTCTTTTTGAAAATTGAATTGAATTTATTAATCGCTTCCGATTGCAAAAGTAGTGTCTCATGTTCTGGATTTCGATGACGATCGTTGTGTGTTTGTATTTCTCAGCATCTTATCTGCTCCCTGACGTGAGATTTCTAGACCTTATTTTTAAACTCCACAGCCCTACTCGATAGGGGACCAGCTCACAAAGAGAGGATTTGTTTTCGATTACCATGCTTCTATTTTGAAGATTCAATACTACGCTGCTGAAAAAGTGATGGCCAATTGATGTAATGAACTTTTTAGTGCCCCTGCTGTTCTGCGCGGAGTTGGGGTTTGGGAAGCCTGCCCTGCCCCTTCTAAAATTCACAAAGCCTGCTAGAACTTTTGCTAGCGCCTCATCGTCATTAATTTTGACAATTATTTATTGGTTATTTTATAGGAAAAGTCACCTTGTTACGCTAATGTGCGGGGAAAATATTAGATTTTCCTTTGGACATCTTTTTGTTGATCCCGAGAATTCGGGAAATAGCTGGGATGACTCTAAGTGCAAAGATAACCTGCTGATAAGGTCTAGACTCTCATCGTTATGTATCTCTAGTTCGTTATTTTCCTAGGTGTGAAGGAGGAACTACAGAAAGAAGAATCTTGTTTGTGTTTGGATCAGCAAGTTTGTGGAATGAAATGTACAAAAAGTGGAAGGTTTGCTCAAAGAATCGCAAAAGATATAATAATTATTATTGTTTTCCTGATGATTGCTATCAAGTGCATTAAATCCATATCCCATCCAATATCCTCTCGCCCTCCTCTAAACGTATTCAACACATGGCACGCAATGATGCATTCTTGCGTTCCAAGCTTTTGGTAATCAGCTTTAATTTCTGCGAATAGCTGTGATTGTTTGTTGTCCTCTACACACGCGGTTCTAGTGGTGCCCAACATTTAGTATCCTTGTTATCAAATTGGGTCACAAAGGGGTCGACCGCGTTGTTGAGCGGTCCGTATTTCGGCTTGGGTTCGTGGGGAGGGCCTATTTTGGGTGGCCAAGATAATTGAGACAAGGTGCAGTTGCAATTTTGACCAGTCCGAATGACGAGCGGATGTTTGCTCGGGTAGTGCTATAGATTTGGATTATGGGAAGGGATAGTTGGTTCTGTAGCAACGGTAGAAACCCGTGGTCGTGGGTTTAGGTGAATGCACCCAATCCCATTGGAG
>NW_021594762.1:0-260 GCF_001605985.2 Dendrobium catenatum
TAAATATAAGAATTAAATAGTTCAAATAAAAAATTATGTATGAAATAAACTAGTATACTAACTCAATACATTGGTGAGATGTATAGATATTTTTGATACTAATCTGATGAAATTTTAGCCTTCTCATTTAATAAAATGGCAAAAGCATCAACATGATCATTGTCCTGGTAATTGTTTGATAATATTTCGTCGATCATGCGTCTTGAAATCAACACGTTCCCAAATTCAAATACACGCATGCCACTGAAATATTTAAACAA
>NW_021594763.1:0-303 GCF_001605985.2 Dendrobium catenatum
CTAGCAAACAATTCTATATGTGTGTAAGGCTAGTGTGTTTTGGATAGGTCCTAAACAGGATAATTAGTTAAAGTTATCTAGAGTTCAGGTTTGTTGGGGGTCTGAAAAGGATATTTTAGTTGAAATTCAAATGTTAGTGAATTAGAGTCCATTTTAATGATATTAGTTTGTTGATCAGTTTTAAGAGTTTAGGGAACTGATATTTAAAGTTAAAGTTATATTAGCCAATTTTAGAAAGTTCCAGGTCCTCCTAGGAACTAAGCTAGGGGTCCAAAAAGTCACTATGGTAAAAAGGCTAAGTCT
>NW_021594764.1:0-268 GCF_001605985.2 Dendrobium catenatum
ATCTACACCAAACTTTGATGGCTAATGCAATGGATTACTCAACAAATGCGTATATAATCAAAAGAAAAATTTAAGCTATTTTCAGATTTTGTAAAGAAGAAGGAGCAGTGGATGAAAGCAAGGTAGAAGGAGAAGAAGACTAGGAAGAAAGAAGAAGAGGAGGAAGGAAGAAAGACAATGAAGAGAAATAGAAGAAAAAGAGGAGAAAGGAAGAAGGAGCTTACCTGCAGTCTTTGGAAAATCAATCGGCAAAGACAGGCAAGGTGAC
>NW_021594765.1:0-260 GCF_001605985.2 Dendrobium catenatum
CACCAAGCACGACATTGGTGCCTTTTTGAACTTAAGCACTGAAGGATATAGAGCACACATCCTAATGAGTGAAAACACATTCAAATGGTATGAAGTCAATAATGTGATTAGACAAAGTGGCCTAACCTATCATGTTGCTAGAGTCTTTGGTATGACCAAAAATGCCCGAATCATCCAGCATATCCTTCGATTTTCAATTATTCCTAAAGCTGGTGATAGGATTAATATTACCTCTCTCCTTTCTGTTATAACCTTTTTGA
>NW_021594766.1:0-791 GCF_001605985.2 Dendrobium catenatum
AATTTGTGTGAGACTTTTTATGTACCGTCATTTAGACAGAACTTGATTTCTATTTCATGTTTGAATAAATATGGTTACTCTTGTTCATCTGGAAATGGAAAACTTAGTCTCTTTCAATTTTCTAAAGTTATTGGTACAGGTTCTTTGATTGATAGTTTATATAAATTGGATATTTCTTCCTCACAGATAAATGAAATCTTGCATACAAATAATTTTGGTACAAAGAGAAAATTAACTGATGAGAAATCCTTTATGTTATGGCACAAGCGATTAGGACATATTTCTAAACAAAGAATTGAAAGGCTTGTGTCAGATGGAATTCTTGATTCCCTTAATTATACAAATTTTAGAATTTGTATTGAATGTATTAAGGGAAAACAAACAAATATTAAGAAATTAGGTGCCAAAAGGAGTTTAAATGTCTTGGAATTAATACATACTGATATTTGTGGCCCATTCCCTACAGCTTCTTGGAATGGTCATCAATATTTTAATACTTTCATAGATAATTATTCTCGTTATAGGTACCTATACTTAATACATGAAAAATCGAAATCTCTGGATGTATTTAAGATCTTCAAAGCTGAAGTTGAAAATCAACTTGGTAAGAAGATTAAAGCTTTCAAATCTGACCGTGGTGGTGAATACTATGGTAGATGTGATGGATCAGGTGAACAACGTCCAGGCCCTTTTGCGAGATATTTAGCAGAATGTGGCATCGTTCCTCAATACACTATGCCGGGGACTCCAAGTCAAAATGGTGTAGCTGAGAGACAAAACAGAACCTTAAA
>NW_021594767.1:0-319 GCF_001605985.2 Dendrobium catenatum
CCCTTACCTGCAGTATAACCACTGCAAATGAGCTATGACTCAATGAAATACACAAGCAATGCATAAAAATTAATAATAATATTTTAACCATTAAGAAATACATTAGTGACTAAATAATAACATGGTTAGAGCACTTTCCATATGGGTCACATGAAAACATAGCAGTACTTTCCATATTATTAATCGTTCAACACCCTTTTTAACAAGTCATATGATGGCTATAAACTTTTGCACCCTTTCAGCTTTTCAATTCAAAGTTGGGTCTAGCTTCCCAACTTTTAGAATTGAAGTTGTTCTCTCAATTCAGGGTTGGGTCTAA
>NW_021594768.1:0-700 GCF_001605985.2 Dendrobium catenatum
TCTCTCTCTGTGTGTGTGTTAAAAAATAGGTTTTGGAGTTCTATGGTGAAGTTTAATAAAGCGAACAGAATTCAAACAGCTACTTTATAAATTACAAATACAAAAATATGAACAATTGTGATCAAACAAAAGTTGACAAATTAATTGCACCTAGAAAAACAAAAAAAGTTGAGAGCTTCAGCTATATACAGAAACATTTCATTCATGTTACAAAACTGCACACAAAAACTTGAGATATTGCTAGAAAAACACTAAAAATAGCAATTTGTGCTAATCTGAAAATTCACTTGCCAAGTTAAATCCGTTTTAAGGATTCAGTTCATACCTTCATTGCAACAACAAGTGATGAGCACAAATCACGAGGAAAGAGGAGCTGGCATCTGCTGCTTTCTGACTCTGTCCCCAGCCTTCACCATGCTGAAAGCAACCAAAATCTCAGTAAAAAAATAGATAATACAATGAACACTGCAAAGATTTGTCTCACCTGATGTCATGCGGAGTAATAAATATCCATTGTGAACCTTGATTTATAGCAAATTCTAATAGAGCATCTAAGCTGATTTTTCTGCTCACTGCATCCTAAAATAGACCAATTCAAAAGTTCCAAATATCTTAAAAACATTAAGACTTTCACCAATCGGTCTCAGAACAATAAAGGGTTGCTGATCTTAATAGAGGCTTACCATAAAGACATCAAATT
>NW_021594769.1:0-228 GCF_001605985.2 Dendrobium catenatum
GCTTGCACATGTAACAAACCACAATTACATCATTTGCAATGCGTTCATGTGGTTGCAGTCGCAGGATATAGGCGATGGAATCACAATGCTTTCGTGTTTCAATACTTCACACAAAACACATATAAGGCAACATACTCCGGGCTTTTCCATGTTGTTCCGCCTAAAGATGTTTGGCCCATTTTTAACGACATAACAGGAATCATACCATTACTTCCACCAGCTTTTCGG
>NW_021594770.1:0-206 GCF_001605985.2 Dendrobium catenatum
AATTGAATTCACACATTAATAATAATTATTTTAGTCTCACTTCACTTGGGAAACTTTCTCTTAGTAATGTTTTTACTGTATATTGCCTTTTGAGTTAAGATGGAGTAATATCTCACATAAAGTGATGAAGCTTTGTGAAATGTTTGGTTGGAATTTTTAATTTAAAATTAAACATTTCAAATTTAAAATTAAATTATAAATATTAC
>NW_021594771.1:0-296 GCF_001605985.2 Dendrobium catenatum
CCCGAAGGGCGTTTTAGTCTTTATTTCTTTTCTTTTTATGAGGCATATTTATAGGCTAGCTCACTTGTAACTTGTGAGCATTAGAGAGAAGGGAGAGAGAGAGCTCAAGGTGAGCAAGCGCAATGTCACGACCCAACCCGACCGGGACGGGTACCGCTCGCATCGGGTCGTGATCTGTGCTCAAAACTGATAGAACTGATTCCAGGATCTGGCTTTGGAATTTGTTTCAGAATTTTCTTCCAAAAATACAGACAGAAACAGATGCACACAGAGCTACTATAAACATCAAATGCAGC
>NW_021594772.1:0-316 GCF_001605985.2 Dendrobium catenatum
CAATTTCCTTGTCTATTGGGAGTAAGTCTTCTATCAGTATCCTGTAGACCTAAGGCTGGGTGATGCCCTTCCTTAGACCCAAGGTTAGGTATTCTCTACCTTGGTTTCTCCAGTTTTCCTTGTCTAATAGGTGTAAACCTTCCATTAGCATCATATAGGCTTGAGGTTGGGAGATCACCTCCCTCCCATTCTTAAGATTCTACTTCTATTCGGTTAACACCAATGTGTGCAGCAGAAGTTCCTTCTACCACACACATTGTAGGTCCATTTGTTGACCTTATTTTTGGTATGAGGTCACTAAGACCCTTCCAAACTC
>NW_021594773.1:0-234 GCF_001605985.2 Dendrobium catenatum
TTTCATCTGGAACAAGAAGAATGGTAGAAAAGGATTGTATTACATTAGCTGGCCAGATTTGTGTAAACCTGTTGAATTCGGAGGCCGTGGCTTACAATCTAACATCTCTAAAACTCCGGCTTTGAGAGTTAGAATTGCCTGGAGATTCATTAATAATAAGCATTCCTTGTTACATATGATCATGGCTTCAAAATATAGTGAAAAACTGGAAAGAGGATATTCAAATTGCTGTAG
>NW_021594774.1:0-326 GCF_001605985.2 Dendrobium catenatum
TTTGATGGAGAAATATAGAGAAACTAAGGAGGATCTACCTATGATATTTATTGATTTAGAGAAAATATATGATAAAGTCCCAAGAGAAGTGCTATGGAGAGTTCTTTAAAAAGAAAGGAGTTAATAATGATTATATTCAAATCCTTAAATATATGTATGTAGGAGCTATTACTTGTGTTCAAACACAATGTGGTTTAACCAAGTATTTTCCTATTTCAGTTGGATTACTTCAAGGATCAGCCTTAAGCCCCTATCTTTTTGCTTTAGTCATAGATGTTCTCACTCGACATTTGTAAGAGGATGTATCTTGGTGTATGCTTTTTGTT
>NW_021594775.1:0-302 GCF_001605985.2 Dendrobium catenatum
AGATTTGTGAGAAAATGCATACATCATATAAAAAACTTAAGAAAATACATGCTAGCTTAAAAGTGGAACTTGTAAATTTGCAGAAAGAATATGAAGTCATTCTTAAAGATCATTCAACGATTGATTCTAATCACATGACTCTTCTTGATGAATTTGATGAGGTGAATAAAAAGCATTCAGAATTAATTGATGAACATAAGGCATTGAAAGTTTCACACATCTCACTTAATTCTGATCTTAAGAAATCTAAAGAGATTGACAAAATTTTGAGGATTGAGAATGATGCATTAAAGAGAACTAAC
>NW_021594776.1:0-242 GCF_001605985.2 Dendrobium catenatum
ATTGGATGAATAAAATTAAGCATTTAGATTATCTATAGTGCATGTTACATGTAATATCAAGGTTTTTTTAGTTAAATATAAGATCTTTTAGTAAGTTGGCAAAATGTAAAAATTTAGTATCATGATTTCATAATAAAAAAATTGATTGGAATTTTTCTTATAATAGTTGGAAATTAATTAAAACTTGCATTGGACTCATCTTAAAGAAAATTTGATGGATTTGCGAGACATCGAGATTAAAA
>NW_021594777.1:0-283 GCF_001605985.2 Dendrobium catenatum
TATTATGTGATCATTGCATGATTGATTGATTTCTAATGTGCTTGTGTTATTATATCATTATTGTGTGATCACTATATGATGGATTGATTGTTGTATGCTTATGTGATTGTGGAGTGATAACTGTTTGATAGATTGATTGATTGTTGTATGCTTATGTGATTGTGGTGTCATCTCTTATTGATCGATTGATTGTTATATGCTTATGTGATTGTGTTCTTGGTCATTACATGATTGTGTGATTATGAGATGATCATTGCATGGTTGAATGATTATTTCGTCATTA
>NW_021594778.1:0-225 GCF_001605985.2 Dendrobium catenatum
ATCACTCCCAATTTAATTTCCTATTCATTTACATTTATTTTCTTGATTGATATTAGCTTAATCCTATATTGATTCGATCTTAAAGAGATTTTATGAATTTTTTTTTAAATGAGATTTTTAATATCACGTATTTATTTAATATATTTAATATCATGTATTTAGTTAATATATTAAACATGTTCTAGCATAAATTGAGTGATTTGATGATCAAAGTCATTTTGTGAA
>NW_021594779.1:0-525 GCF_001605985.2 Dendrobium catenatum
ATTTTATTTTATTTATTTATTTATTTTTTAAACATCTGGTTTGTTTGATACTTTGATTGATGTAGGATACAATCATTTGACATGTCTTCGGATGTCTTATTTAGATTTGGCATATTGGTTTTTGTAATAAAGATTCAGTCAAATTTTCCTTTATTTATATGAACCTTTCATAAATTACCTGTCAAACTAGAAACAAATCCTTTATTTAATATTGTGGTTGTACTTAAATCACTTTATAGGTTTTTTTCATCACGTGTCAAATCCTCTTATAAATAGAGAGTAGATGTATTAGATTTGGCCTATGTTAAGAAAGGTATAGGTAGACCTAAAAAGACTTGGTTAGAAAATATTAGAAATGACCTTTGAACCTTTCTTTATTTGATTTAAATGAGAATTTGACTCTTAACAAGACACAATGGAGAAAAAGTGATGTGAAACAAAAAGGAATGGTAGGAATTTAATAAAATTTGTTAAGCTTGCCAATTGTAAAATTAATGTTTCACAATATTAGATTCTAGGATTTCT
>NW_021594780.1:0-228 GCF_001605985.2 Dendrobium catenatum
CAAGAGAGAGTGAGAGAGACAGAGAGAGAGAGAGAGAAAGAGAGAGAGAGAACAAGCTAGAGAAAGAGCATGCTTGAGAAAGAACAAGAAAGAGAAAGAGAGAGCAATACATAGATAGAGATAGAGATAGAGAGAGAGGGGGGAGAGAGAGAGATTGAGTGGGGGAGAGAGAGGGGGAGAGAGAGAGGGAGAGAGATAGAATGGGAGAGAGAGAAAGATAGAGATAGA
>NW_021594781.1:0-234 GCF_001605985.2 Dendrobium catenatum
AACCACCACCTGAGGCCCTCGCCTTTGCCAGACCACCACCTGACGTCCTGTGCTCCGCCGGACCACCACCTGAGGCCCTCACCTTCGCCGGACGCCTAAGGAAAAAAGAGAGAGATCGAAGATCGCTCTTGCTTCCTAGCCTCCTCAACCACCTCCAGAGTTTCGCCGGACCACCGCCGGAGTTCCGCCGGACCACCACCTGACGCCATGTGCTCCACCGGACCACCGCCTATA
>NW_021594782.1:0-205 GCF_001605985.2 Dendrobium catenatum
ATCATTGACAGCACCAAAGCCTAGTCTTCGTCTGTATCGTGTCGAGTCACTAAATTTCAGCACCACTAAGTCAAGGGGTGTACTATATGGATGTTGCATCACTCAACTGTCAATAGTTGCACTGTGACACTACTGTTCTAACTATTCAGGCCATGATATGCCAGCGAAGCAATGCATCGATTCATTATACAGCGGGTCCAAGTTA
>NW_021594783.1:0-280 GCF_001605985.2 Dendrobium catenatum
CTTGTGAGAAGATCTGTCAAGGAGATCCGGTTCTCTGTCGACACTTGAAGAGTGTAAAAGGACAAAGGATTCTTTGCCCACACTAGGAGAGTGTGAACAGCCGAAAGGTTCTCTGCCCACACTAGAAGAGTGTGAAAGGATGAAGGGTTCTCTGCCCACACTAGGAGAGTGTAAAAGGATGATGATTCTCTACCGCATTGGGTAGTGGTGAAAAGAGTGTTTGTAAAGGCTTCTCCGCCTTGTTGTGGGTACAAAAGGAGAGACATTATTGGTATTAGTG
>NW_021594784.1:0-1684 GCF_001605985.2 Dendrobium catenatum
CTTCTTTACTATTGGGACATCCTCAATGCCCTTAATAGATTTATTCAAATCTCTTACATAAGCCATGAAAGTATAATTCACTTTTCTCCAAGCCTTATCAACTTAGAAAACATAAATCAAAGATGATAGAACACTCCTAGTGCCTTGGAAATACAACACTTCCTCTGCAATAGACAATCTCAATCTCTTCTTACTACAGTCAGTCTAGTCCCCATATTGACTAAGTTAATTCATGCCCATAATCATATTAAATTATTTCAGAGGTATGATAATCGATTTTGACTCTAACTTTCTATTTAAAATTTTAATTTAACACTTAAACAACTTATAACAACCAAATAATCACTAATGGATAATAAAATAAATAAACTAGGTGATAAGTATATATTAACTATAGTTAAATTTAAAATCTGCTCAGAAAGGAATGAGCTAGTGGATTTGGAATTAAATAAAATGCAACAACACATTAGAAAGTTAAATGTTGTACCATTCACAAAATCTAGTTCCTCCTTCACCACTTGCTGAATTAGACTATACTCTATAGCCTACACTATCCATTATAATAGACTCACTCGAAACTCTTACCTATCTAATATACTGTCTTCCTACAAATCTGACACCACCATAGGTTGAGGATCTTTCACTAACTATCCTACATATTCCTACTATTATCTACCTCTTGCTCTGACTTCCTCCATCCTCAGATCTGCCCTCTGGTTCCCTTTGCGGATTTTGAGCCACATTATGGTTAGACTGGCTAAACCTTAAATATTGCCTCATGAATAGATAACATTAACCCATATGCCTTCTCCTGTAAAATCCACATATAGGAACACTACTAACCAACCCTGATCCTCATATGCTCCCAGATACAATAGGTTTTCCCTCATAAAGTCACTACCTTCATATGCTAACTACACTTTTAGACGGCTCTCTTCCTACCTTCTTTTTACTAGATTTTCATCGTTATTGGGTGGACACAAAATTATTTTCCACTTGCCTTGCTCTCTTTGTGAGGTTAGATAAATCATGGATGTGGAATGAAATCAAGCAATGCCTCAATTTGTCTCTGAGGCCTCTTATGAATTGGTAGTATTTTTCTTCAAGGGTGCTAACTAATTGGGGAGCATACTTGGTGAGAGTTGTAAACTCTGCCTCATACTATATAACTATTTTGCTCCCCTAAACTAACCTCAGGAATGACTTTTGCATATGTGACATAGTAGATGAAAACATAAACCATCTTTTGAATGTCTCCATGAGATTTTTGTATTTAGTCTACCTTGAAATATGTCCCTATATTGTCCTATCTAGTAGCGTTCCACCCTTTTATATTTAAGAAATATGGCTAATGAAACTTTTCTAACCTCTAGACATTGCATACTATCAAAAGATTTTTATAATCTCATTAGTCAGTCTTCACCTGCCTGAAGTTCAATTGGCCCCTAAAATTGAGGAGGCTTTAATCTAAGAAATAACTAAAGATGCTTATCTACTTCCTCTCTCCCTGCTCTCATGAACCTAGTTTGTGCTTCACCCAAAAGAAGGGCCACCAATCCTACGAATTGTATCATCGAATCATATGTTATTTCCCTCACAATTAGGGCTGCAAGCGAACCAAACGTTCGACGAGCTGCTCGTTGTTCAGTTCAATTAAAGCTCGTTTGCGATCGTTTAATTAACT
>NW_021594785.1:0-279 GCF_001605985.2 Dendrobium catenatum
ATTAATTATTATTTCAAAATCCTCCATAGAAGTAGAACTACACAACTCTTGAAATCTTTCAACATAAAACTACCTAGTTAAAACATCATCTTCTATGTAAACAAACCACCATTCTTATTAATAATAAAAATCTTTGATAGATCAGTGAGCTCTTAAACTCTCCACCAACTGCCGAGCAAAACTTTTAATGGATCAATAATGGACTATAAAATTTATTTGATCCGCAATATTAGTTGATCTAACTTTTGATTGATCATATAATTCACAATCGACATATTA
>NW_021594786.1:0-240 GCF_001605985.2 Dendrobium catenatum
CCACCATCCGCTTTAAGTATACGATGGTGAAATTTCTATTTTAAGTATCAAATCTGCCCAAATTTCCAAACTTTCAGATATTTCCAAATCAATACACATTGATGCTACTATATGCCAGATAACACGTATCTCTACGTATTTGATTGTTTGACTAGCCTTAATCGAAAGTTCTCTCTCGTGATCGGGAGGGGTAATTAACTATGGGGGCTTGCACCTATAGGAAACCAGAACTTAGATCAT
>NW_021594787.1:0-538 GCF_001605985.2 Dendrobium catenatum
TTCCGAGGTTGTATGTCGGAGCCTTTGCTCGACGACATTAACTTGTGTGAAAGAGGTTGGGAGAATCCACCAAGGATGTAAGACTTTTCTGAGGTTGTATGTCGGAGCCTTTGCTCGACGACGTTAACCTGCGTAGAAGAGGTCGGATCGAATCCCCCTATGATTGATTTTGCCTTGATTGGGAGGGGGCGAACGCCGCGTGTATCCCGAATCAAATGTGAGGAAATGTCTATATTTAGACAGTTACTGTCTTTTTGAGATCGATATTAAGATCTTGCCCAAGAAGTAGAAGTCCAATAAGGGACTGTACATGTCTTGAAATTTATAGGAATCTTCCTTGCATTTTTAGGGAGTTTCCTTATATACCGTCTTGGTTTTGAAATTCTTGAAGGGATTTCTTGACTAAAATTGTAGTCAAGGTTGCCCCCCAGTCGAAATTTGATCTCCATGAAATTGATGTATCAATAGCAGTAGAGTAATCTTTTGAGGTTAGAGCCAAAATTGCCCCCAGTCGGGAACCACGTTCCCACAGACGGCG
>NW_021594788.1:0-1633 GCF_001605985.2 Dendrobium catenatum
AAGACCTCCCCGGTGAATGAGAGAGGGGGGGGTCAACATCAAGATGAGGAGATGCCTCATAACATCAAGATCATATCACCACCGGATCCGCAACACTCGTATTAGCGGGCAAAAGGCGTGTATAAGCTCTCAAATGAAATATTGTGTATTCAAATTACAATTACCTACATAATCAAAATATTTCAAAATACCCCTACACCTGCACCATAATTTGTATACACATAGGTACACTAAAGGGGTAAATGCAATCTCGACCCACATGGGCCCCGGAGAGCGTGTTATTGGTACACATGTGACATCTAGGGATGTTGCATGGGTTAAAAGTGAATTCAAGTTCGAGTCCAATCCTCCTATGCAAGCAAGTGGGAGTTAACAAGGCTTGAACACTTAAATAAATATCCGATCGCGAGGTTGATTGAGATATTTATTTTATATATTCATATTAGGCCTTCAAGGCCTATAATCAAGAGAATTCACTAACAAAGGCATAATGCCTATAAAACTCGATCCTCTATCGACAGCTCGATAGAGTCGACAGGGTTCAATCCATAAATGGAAAGGATCCCCAAACACCCCGATGATGACCTTGTTGAATAAAAATCTCAACTGGAAGGGTCCTTTCCAAATATCACTCAAATGCCATTCAAATATTCAAAAAATCCAAAATTCCCAAAATTTTAAAATCCAAAAAAATATTTAAAACTGAAACATATCCATGTCATTTAAAGTAAAAATCCATCCACCCTCCGAATAGTTTGCCATGGTGGACAAATTAAAGTTTACTTCAGCTCACATAGAGCTAATGCCTAGTCAAAAATATTACTATGATTCATTCTCAAATAATCTCCAGCCAGTAAGGACGTGGTACGTGTCCTCTAACCGACAATTTTGCTGCCAAATGGCACCGCAGGATAAACAGTTATGACCAGGGTCCCTCTGAACCAAGTGGTTTTGCCACCAAATGGCACCACGAAATACCGGTTATGGCCAGAGCCAATATGCTCCTTAGTGGCATCAAATCCTTGAGATATGAATCAATAGGATATGATCGATAGGGCACAAAACCTTATGTTAGCTTAGGTGGATTCAAATTTGTCCCCTCAGACAAACATTCACCCCAAGTTTATAAGGTACCCTTGGACGAAGCAACCCATGGCTATCGACAAGGATCCTTCTGTCAAGTTGGGTCGACTACCTCCTCTGACTAAGTAGACCAGGGACTATGATGGCCCGGGATGATGGAACAATGTGATCTTGATCGAGTCTATCATCCATTTCACCACCATCCGCTTTAAGTACAAGATGATGCAAATTTCTATTTTAAATATTAAATTCCCAAGTCCAAACCCTCCAACTTTTCCAAATATCCAAACCTATACCCATGTTGCTACTATATGTCAGATAACATGTATTCTTTACGTATCTGATTGACAACTAGCCTTAATCAAAAGTTCTCTCTCGTTATCGAGAGGGGTAATTAACTATAGAGGCTTACGCCTATAGGAAACCAGAACTCATATCATAAAGTCCTCACAAAATGAGGGCAAAATCTTTGGGTATTGTCTTATCTACAAACCCATCTGCCTTCCAAAATTTGTTAAGTCTAGTAAATAGGTTGTTAGACCTAAGTTAA
>NW_021594789.1:0-202 GCF_001605985.2 Dendrobium catenatum
CTTTGTAAAGCTCATTATATGTTGTTGATATTTTCAGGTCAGGGCAAGGGAGCAGGAGATTGAGGTTGATCAGGAATCTACAGGTTTTTTGTTCTTTTGATTGTAGTGATTCTTTTGTACTCATGACAGGATATATTTCAGTTCTTGTGGACATAGTGTAGTTCATGAGTATTGTATATGATCTTTTGATATATGAATCGAC
>NW_021594790.1:0-244 GCF_001605985.2 Dendrobium catenatum
TCTGATAACTGAATTGTTCTATTGCCTGTTGGTTGCTAGTTTGGATCCGGACTATGATGTGGCTGGGGCTCGTGTCCTCATGACCTTGTGGTGGCAACCTTTCATTACTGTACGGCCCTTTCAAGGCCTCGGAGATGCTGGGAGCCTAGGCTGAGTACTGAGTCCTTTTTCTCATTGTATCCTCCCTTTTTTTTTGTTTCTTTTGGCTTTGGTTCTTCACTTGTAATCGTTTCTGCTGTTTGAT
>NW_021594791.1:0-208 GCF_001605985.2 Dendrobium catenatum
GATTTATATGCGACGATCGGAGCACATGCGGGTTATGGTATTTGACCCTGCGCAGCATTCTCGACAATTTATGTTTGTAACTTTAATAGGTCTGTCGGAGCACATGCGAGGATTGATTTTAGTTTAAGGGATCATATTTAATACATAAGGAGCATTTTAAAATATTTAAACATGATCCATTATGTGAGAGCAATTTTATTTAGAAAAT
>NW_021594792.1:0-1376 GCF_001605985.2 Dendrobium catenatum
AGGCTTAACAACCGAATTCATAGTGAACGAGTTTCAACATAAAAGATCTCAGTCGTTGATCGCTCAATCAACGGCCAAGATCTTCTCATTCTGTGGTTCGTATTAACTGTGAAATTGATCTCGCAATTTGTTCACCGACCAACTCCATCATAAATATTAATTCAAAACAGCGAAAGAACAGACGGTCAAGCTCACCCACTACAGGAAAACCTGGTATTACCGGCGGAACATATCCGCTGGTAATACGTAAAATCCGACGGAAATCCTTGGTTTTTGGCACATTTCTGTCAGAATTTGGTACGCCAGTTTGGTGCGCATCAAAAAAATGTCTTCCGACATTTATAAAATGACGGAAACCTTTCCGGTGCACTCTCTAACGCATTACCAGTGCAAAATGTCATTTCTTAACAGATTATTCTGGCGTTATATACACTGAAATTTATGAAGTACATATCCGCCGAAAATATCGGTGGATAAAATTCCATAGGTTCACTATAACTAAAGCTACGGCTTGTTTCCGGCGTAATTTATGTGCTGGAAACGCCGATGTATAAGACGTCGTAAGGTATGCCGTAACTAAAGCTGCGACTAGTTTCCGGCGTGTTTTCCACCGGCATTTCCAGTGAAAAAAAATGCTGGCATCATTGTATTGTCATTTTCATCGTATTTTCGACGCCAAATCCACTGGAAACCTGTAGCAATAAGAAAAAAAATTGCCTTCCCAGCCAACAATCAGATTTTCACACCTACAAATATATACAAATATATATAATAACAGTTCCACAACACAGATCTACACATCACAGATCTCAAGAACTTCAACATATACTTAAAAACATAAATATCCATTAAAATAGATTGTTCAATAGCATCAACCAACTAATATTAAAAACATCACATATTATTTAATAACACGGATTCAAAGAAGGAACAAGTTCATATGACTAAACTAAACTAAACTACTCTGAATCTATGGACTTATCCTTACTTGGAGCTACCTCTATTCCACTCAACTACTCCCTCATTTTGCGCATTTCATCTAACAACTGATTGTGTTGCTCCTTCATCTGCATTTGAACCTGTGCTTGCAACTGAACTTGTCAATCAGCTTGTGATTCCTTAATTATTCTAACTCTACTTGAAGGGCAGTTATTTGTTGAGTATATAAGGACTCATGTGAACTGGATGCGAAACTAGATGTAGTAGAGGAGGTCATCCCCTCGTATGCCTGAGCTTATGAACCTAAACCATAAACTCTACCATGTTGCATTCCTCCAATGGTTTGCGACCAGATGCGGTATTCAGAATACTCCATAGAGCCTCCAGAAGAGCCCTCACCTGATGCGGCATGACTCTCTCGAAGCCATGTATACTCC
>NW_021594793.1:0-312 GCF_001605985.2 Dendrobium catenatum
GTGGATTTATGTGCTAACTATGCTATTCTTAGCTCTTCTATTTGGGATGACATTTGTGATAATAAGGTTCCTCTTTCGTTTAAGACTTTGTTAAAGGAGGAATATGTGGTGTCTACTTTTTAGTTTGTTTCTTTTTCTCTTTTTAATGCAATTTTATGCATTTTCTTCAAAAAATAAATAGTCAACATGACCTACATCCACTCCCTAGAAATCTGCCTTTCAAGGTATTGCTCTAAACTTAGTGTCTCTCCTTTTTCTGTCATAATAAGGTGGATAAGCCCTTACAAAATCATCCCACTAACCCAATGAGGT
>NW_021594794.1:0-268 GCF_001605985.2 Dendrobium catenatum
TATGTTACTGCAGAGAGCGATAAGCTGATCATCAGTCTAATACTGATCGATCCTGGATCCTTCATAAATCTGATAGGCTTGAAAGCACTAAGATCCCTCTGCCTTGATGTGGAACACCTCGGGCCAGATAAGTTGATGGTGCATGGTTTCAACGAAAAAGGACAGAAAACCCTTGGATCATTTATGCTCCATCTTGTATTTGGAGAGCTCCACACAGAAGTTAAATTCCAAGTGATTGATGCGGATACTTCATTCAAGGCGCTACTAG
>NW_021594795.1:0-270 GCF_001605985.2 Dendrobium catenatum
AGAAGAATAAAATAGAAGATCAAAACATCAAGCCACTAAATAAAAAAAAAAACAACCTAAGAGTTTAAGATGTAGCCATCAAGACCTACTAAGTATATTTTAAATCGTATCCAAAAAAATTTTGTATCATAGAAGATCAAAACATTCTTTGTGCATAACTTCCATTAATCTTAATGTAGTACACATCTCATACTAAAATTTTCGGCATTAGTTTATACACATCTATTGAGCACTTATACTTTTTATTATGCATGCCTAAACCACATGTCC
>NW_021594796.1:0-200 GCF_001605985.2 Dendrobium catenatum
AAGTTAAAGTTTCATAATCATGAATACAAAAAATAAAAAATAAAAAATTATTTTTTTCATTTTTTTTCCTCTTCAAATGAAAAAAATTATGTAATATCACATATAGAGCAAACTAAGTAACTTAATCATAAAAGCTATAAATATAATTTTGGCACCAATAGAAAATTTATTTTATTTATTAAATAAATTGAAGCCTAAGT
>NW_021594797.1:0-318 GCF_001605985.2 Dendrobium catenatum
TTTACTATTTGAGTAGATGTTTACTTTCTACTTAAGTTATCCTATGATAGGAAAACACTATCTTGCTTTAATCTTTGAGACTCTGTTGTTGAGGCACTATATACTATCTCATAAAGTAAATATGATATCCATAAGAAATAATCTACAATATCTGATGACTTGTCCAACATTATGAGGGAGTTTAGCCCGATGATCGAAGATTCTATCATAGTTTGAAATAGAATTCATCATGTTATGTACTATTAAAGGGAAGGCTATTTCATTTTTTTAGTTGCTCATCAGGTAGAAGTCAATTTTTTATAAATGATGAACTACTAG
>NW_021594798.1:0-325 GCF_001605985.2 Dendrobium catenatum
ATTATATTTAATTTAAAATGATTAATAAAAAATAATAATTATTTAATTAGTTGTAATTAATTAATTTTAATTATAAAAAAAAAATGTTTCCCCTCCATTCTCCTTCCTCGGTGTTCGTGTCGGACCGGCAAACCACCTAAGCACGCCTTTGGTGCGCGTGGTAGGAGGGAACCCGGTGCGACACCTACGACGAGGGAGGCGAGTGATCCCTCGATCCATGTGTCAACCCCGACAACCCCGCGAAGGTATGAAATTCTCTAAACTCAAGACTCTGCTTCAATGTTCGTAACGAACCGGAAAACCGCCCCAAGCACGCCTTTGGTGC
>NW_021594799.1:0-270 GCF_001605985.2 Dendrobium catenatum
TCTAGAATGAGTAGTTTGACACCTCTCTTAGAATTCTACATTTTTTCTTTCATACATCCAATGCACGTTCTATTACTCTTCTTAAGGACGAATGTCTTATATTAAATACCCTTTCATTGAACCCTAGTAAGTTGATTATCTTATACAAAACATGGTATATAATATTGCGTCTTGGGACAAGGTTTAAAAAAATCCCTTTGGAAGCGAGTATCTAGTGTCAAAGTAAAATTTACATGCTACCAAATAGATTAATTATCTGATATACTATAA
>NW_021594800.1:0-263 GCF_001605985.2 Dendrobium catenatum
TACGACATTTATTCCAAATAAGGGAAATTCCAACACATCGCGTACGTAAGACTCGAACCCAAGACCTCTTAATTGATATTCAAAATATAAAAATAACAAATTCTCTTCATTATTATATAATACAATAATCATGTAATTATGTAGCAGTAAAAAATATACATATATGATGCTCAACATTCCCAAATAACAACTGAATCAACACGCAAGAAGAATAATCCCATAAATCATAAAACCACATTAGAATAGTTGGGACAAACAATATT
>NW_021594801.1:0-553 GCF_001605985.2 Dendrobium catenatum
AAACTCCTGTAGCAGCTGGGGAATGTGGATGGAAGACTATGGAATCACACTCCTTCCCTGATAGTACAGTCTTTCTCCCACAACTGAGTAGCCTGGGTGGCTTTTCCCATCTGATAACACATCTTCTTTGATTTTTCTTAGCTCCTCATTCTAAATGCTCTCCTCTTTGATGGCTCCCCAATCTATTAGTACTGGTACTGATACAGCAATCCCCTGGAGCTCCCCCATACAGCGTGATAATGCATCCGCTGCCTTATTCTCTAGTCCCGGCCGATAGTGGATCTCAAAATCATATCCCAGCAGCTTGGACAACCACCTATGATGCTCCTCTGTGACCATCCTCTGCTCTAGCAAGTACTTCAGGCTCCTCTGATCAGTCCTGACAATAAAGTGTCTACCCAATAAGTAAGGTCTCCACTTCTGGATGGCCAGTACAATAACCATCAGCTCTCTCTCTCGTAGACAGACTTTAGCCTAGCCCGGGACGATAGTACCTGACTGAAGTAAGCTATGGTCCTGTGGTTCTGCATCAACACTGCTCCCAATCCATAGC
>NW_021594802.1:0-1424 GCF_001605985.2 Dendrobium catenatum
AGCAAATACAATTCTTCCAAAATTGTTAGGAGATAACCACACATTTGAACGATAATGTTTGAAGTCATCAAAACTTTATAAGTTGCAAAAATGTAATGCATGCAAATAGCAACTATCTTAACAATTGTCAGAATGCAAAGGGGCCTCCCAAATCTCTTTGACTAATTCATTGAAATAATTATCTAATAACCACATATTTTGAAATCTAAATGTATGAGAAAAAATAGACAGTCTAGACTTGTTACTAATGCTGAACAACGATGTTATTACTAGAATTCATCCATAAATCATTAAAAGAACATGGTCTAAACACTGCCACATATTACCAAGATTCCAAGTAAAGGGATTACTAGTAAAGCCAATCTCAATAAGATTAAGCTCCATCATTATATTATTAAAATCTTTTATAGCATGATAAACCAGATTAGATCCTCCAATCCTTTTAGAGGGGTTAGATATAGTATTAAAATCACCCCCAACTAACCAAGGAGGATTAATAAGCTCACTAAAAACAACAAGTTGATTCCAAAGATCTTTTTGAATATATGATAAGATGAAGCATAAATAAGGGAAGCATAGAAGTTAAATTTAATAAACTCAAATTTTCAATAGAAAACTTGCATCAATGCTAATAAGGTCTTTCCAAAAAATCCAAATTTTGTTAGAAAGATTCGCCGCACTATGATTAAAACCAATAATCCTACTAGTCTCATCTAGCTTGGATACATAAATAAGAGGCTCCAATAAAACAAGAAAATAAATATTATGAGTATGACATAAGTTATGAATTCTAATCCTAGAATTAAGGCAATCAATCCCCTAACATTCCAAATAATCAACTTAATTTTTAATATGCAATTTGTTTATAGTTTGACTGGGTGATTCTAGGAGATAATACATTTTGGTTTTGGACTTTTTTATTTTTCTTACTTTTGACTGAATTGAAATTATTCTCTTCATTAACAAGACCATTATTAGCTCTATCATTAGCAAAATAATCATCTTTAGTAGGAGAATAAATTTTATCACTTATACCTTTCTTCTTTCTCTACAAATCACTAGACCTCTCTGAAGCACTAGTACCTTAAAGCATACAATTTTCATTATTCTAACATTAATCATTATTCATCATGACATTAGCAACCTGCTTCACTTCCTCTAACACATATTCTCCTTCTTCCATATTTTCATCAAAAGAATTATCCTAGACATTCAAAAAAGGTTGAGAAGAACATAAATCAATACATTTATCATTGCCCCCTAGAATCCAATATATTATTATTAGTAGCACATGGTGAAGAAGTAATTTGGGATGTAGAATTATGTTTCATAGAAATAGAAACCATCTGCTCATCAACATAATCGCAATTTTCCAAACCCTTAAAAGGATAGGAATATGAGTTCCAAATAGAATGTGAGGTGGA
>NW_021594803.1:0-275 GCF_001605985.2 Dendrobium catenatum
ATGCTTCTAGACAGTTAAAGCCACATGAGAAGAATTAACCGACACATGATCTGGAATTAGCTGCTGTGGTATTTGCTTTGAAGATTTGGCGTCATTACCTGTATGATGTCAGATGTGAGATTTTTACTGATCATAAGAGCCTGAAGTACATTTTTACTCAGAAGGATCTGAATCTGAGACAGAGAAGGTGGCTCGAGTTGATCAAGGATTACGATCTGACTATTCAGTACCAGCCTGGGAAGGCTAATGTGGTAGCGGATGCTTTGAGTAGGAAG
>NW_021594804.1:0-310 GCF_001605985.2 Dendrobium catenatum
AATCTATTTTGTATTTTCTGATAATGTTGCATTATAACTTCATTGAGAATCAAATCAAATACATCATTTTCAATATAAGGCACCAGACAGTCGTTGAGTCAATCATCACCCATCCTACTACGTAGTCGATGTTTTACAACTGACCCCATGCTTGCGGTTACACCTGACCACGCGGTCCACGCCTCTTCCATCTCATGTAAATATGATTTTAGTTCAGTTATGCAAAAGATTTTGAGATTACCTCAGGTCCTCTAGCTCAGACGGCTTCTTCTCCACGATCGCCAAAAGCGGAAGAACAGCGATATTGGGG
>NW_021594805.1:0-230 GCF_001605985.2 Dendrobium catenatum
CTACAACAGCAACATAGCCAGTTGATTTTACTTGTTCACTATTATAGTATTGAATGCTTGTTTACTGTATTGACGTACGAATTTATTGTTTTATCGATATCTGCTTTTTGATCGGATTTACTGCATCGTACGGATTCATTGATTTCGATCAGAATGTCAGACGAATCCTTTCACTATTGATATCTGGGGCATCACACTTCCTCTCTTCCTCTCTTCCTTCTCTGATAAGC
>NW_021594806.1:0-257 GCF_001605985.2 Dendrobium catenatum
GTGTGCTTCCCTTCCCATAGTGCACTAGGTGTGGGGGATCTCTGTCATACATCATCTTGAAATGTGTCATTTGAGAAGCAGAATGGTATGAGGTATTGTACCAATACTCGGCCCAAGGTGATGCGAACATCGGCACGAAGATCTGGCGCATCTATCACAGGAGGCGTCGTAAATCGACGGCTTTAATTTAAAGTGTTATTTAAAATTTATTTTAAGAATTTTAGCTATTATTTTATGTTATTTCCTATTTTACCCCT
>NW_021594807.1:0-327 GCF_001605985.2 Dendrobium catenatum
ATCCTGAATTACAATATTAGTGTATTCATTTAAGGCTGAGTTGTTGTTAATTATATAGACACCCTGATGTTTATTGCAAGCTACATATGCATGTTTGTAGGTAACATTATCATTTGTAAGTTGATTCTATATGTTCATTTACACATGAATGACACATGGGCTACCATTTGAATAGCTTTCATTATTGATTTCCCTAAGCATGTTTGTTGATAAATTACTATTCATTACACATCTATCCTTTATGTTTACAAGGTGCTATTGATGTGAGCACTATATGTCAATCACTTGATCTTTAGTTATAAGGGATTAATGTATTATCTTGTCATT
>NW_021594808.1:0-316 GCF_001605985.2 Dendrobium catenatum
TGAAGAGAGAGAGAGAGAGTGGGCGGTCGGAAGAAAGTGGCCGGCGGGTGGTTGTGAGGGAGAGGGAGGCGGCTAGGTTAGATGGAATAGAATTTGTTTTAAATTCCAAATCTGAAATTATTCTCAGATTTAAGTAAAAATGGAGGGAAAGTAATTTGATTTTGAATTTCAAATAGCATGTAATAAGGTCCCTTAATGGAGCATTAAAGGAGAGGGGCCCACTAGTGGAGCCGGCGGCATAGAGAGGGGGGAAGGGATTAGGGGAAAAGTAATTATGCATTTCCTAATCCACTCCGACTAATTAATGATGAAAATT
>NW_021594809.1:0-307 GCF_001605985.2 Dendrobium catenatum
CGAATCCTTTCACTATGGATGCCTGGGGCGTCACAATTAAACCCATCAAAAGCTCCTCATTTGGGATGTGCGGGGCAGCTACGTGGTTGAGCGCAGTTTTTGCCTCCCCACCGGCTCCCATTTGATTCCCCAAACCGGCCCCCAAAAAATCTCCTCATTCAAAATGAACTCGCTACCTACAGTCTGCCAGTGAAAATTCTTCCTCCATGATCTCTTCCTCAACTGGAACTTCATCACAGGTTTCTCATAAGCCTAGATATATATATATATATACAGTGGCGGAGCCAGGATTATTTATCTGCGGGGG
>NW_021594810.1:0-1531 GCF_001605985.2 Dendrobium catenatum
AAATCACGGTTTCTAAAGAAACCGGATTAATAAATTTCGAATTTATTAATCCGGTTTCCTAAGAAGCCCATTTATATTGCATTATTTTGCTTTAAGACAATTAAATCCGGTTTCCTAAGTATTTTATATAGAGTAAGGATATTTTTATAAAATTTTGTATTATGATGTTTTTTAATTTTTTTTTGTAAATGAGTATAATATTTAAAATAGCCAGATAATTTTAATTATAAGTTATTGTTCTTAGACTCTTTAGGAGATTTCCTCTAACAGAAGATTTTTTTAAAAAAAAATTTACGGACTTCTCTTATATAAAAAAGAAAAAAGAAAGAAAATTGTAATAATGACAACTTTTCTAACTAAAACAACAACTGATGTTGGATAAGAAATGTTTTTTTTTTAATTAATTTAATTGACAAAAATTTGATTTCATCAAACTAAACTGTGTTTGACAATAGCAGCTTAATTTCACCGCACGCTATTAAAGTTTTAAAAATGAATAGTTTGTTGTTTAATTTTTTTTAATAAATGGATTAATATTTTTTATATTTGTTGTTAGAAGTACTTTTAATGGGGATAAAACTAATTAATGATAAAATTAAGATTATTTTTTAAAGCATATGTGAAACCATTGACAAACCATTTCTTTAATCAAAAAATTGATTTAAGATTACTATACCAAACCATTAAAGAATGTAATTATAGATCATTTCTTTAATGCAAACTTGTATCATTTTATAGAAGAATGAACATAAAAATTGAACAGTGCGCTAATCTGTTGGAAGACTCACGCTACGAGTACCCCATATATACGACTTGGGCGGGCGACCATTAGGATGCAGTTATGAAAGTAAAGTTAGTTTAATTAATAATACTCGTTAATTATTTATAAAGCTTAACTCATTCATAATGCAAGTGGGCAGAAGATCGGAGAAGTAAAGTTAGTTTAATTACTAATACTCGTTGAATGAAATTTTTCGATGTTATATGCATTCCTAGTCAAAGTATGAAGATTGTATTTTGTGGTATGCAAATGACGAAGTTATGAAAAATCTCTTTTTCTTCTATAGGAATGGAACAGATTTAAGTGATATGGGTTGGAGATTTCTACAACAAAGGTTCATGACACATGGTTGTCATTTAGCTCCTATGAACATTCTTAAGGCCATTATGCGTGAAATTGAACTTAATGGAGAAGGTTCTATTCAAGTGATTGTTGAAAGATCAATAGCTGATGTAGAACATTGCATTCTTTACCATAAATGGCATGGTGCACATGATGCATTTCTGTTTGAATCACATGATGGGCTAAATGTTGTTGGTGGTCAAAATAGGAAAGAGTTTTTAAATGCAAGGGAGAGTGACAATACATCCAGAAGGAGTTTAAGGACAAGTTCAAATAACGTACAACTGAAACCCAACTCCAAACGCGTCTGCGCATGATGGTCGACAATATGTAAAAGCCTTATTTTTTGTTATTAATTCCCTATAATCCGCCTTCGTGTTGATATTTTATTTAGCGAATTATTTCAAA
>NW_021594811.1:0-1636 GCF_001605985.2 Dendrobium catenatum
TTTTTGCCTGGACTTTCGTTAGGCTCTCTAAGGACTACAAAAATACTTCTAGTTATAACTAATCTTTAAAATTCTAAGTTTAAATAACATAAAAATCTAACGAACCTAGGGAATTGCCGGAATCGTCTGGGGTCACATGCATATTATTGTATTTCTTCTTCTCCTTCTTATAAGACATCTCCCTGCCTGCGGGTAGAGTTCGAATAATCTGGCCTATGAGGATGATGTGCCAGACCTAAGGAGACTCAATCTTTTCAAAAAATTATTTTATATAAGACTATTTTTAAAACTCTATAGCATTCATGAGCTGAAATTTCAACTAACATGTATTGCATTAGTAACCAACTAAATAAAATTTAATTGCATTAGCTAAGAGCATCTGACCCACATAAGTCCAGGACCACTTAGGAAATCTCCTAGGTGTCGGTCCTACTTTTAATACTTTTTTATTCGCAAAGAAAAGCTTTCCCCACTTTGTAGCTAGGTTGGTTACGCGCGGTCTTGACATTTTCAGAAAAGTGCCAGGTAGTGAGGTTCGACGAAATTCTGTTTCTTATAATTGAACACCTATAACTATACCACCCACCCATCTTTCATAAATGACTCAATATCATGGTTTTAAAATGATTAGTTGGTTAGCTTGCTCCCCAATCCAGGCCAGGATAAGTTCAGGTTTTGCACTGTATTAGCTAGGACACGGGTCTTAGTGTTGCTCGTAGAACACTAAGCCCAACCTAGATTTAGGATTCGAGGCTACTATCGTAGTATGCCTTAAATAGTAGGTAGGTCCCTTCTTTTTAGGGACTATAAATCCTACTTATCCGCGTCACAGGATGACGCCACCTCCATCCTTCTCTCACGCATGTGATAGGATGCATGACTTTTCTTTTCCCCAGTTTCTCTTTAATACCCTAGAGCCTCCGAATACTGATATGAACCATGCATGTTGCGATTTGCGGTGGTTTCTGGCCGGTGCACAGCCGAACCTCAGGCTACTGGGGGGGGAGTTTATGCAGCATCAGAGGCGGCTTCTCCCTACGGAGGCATGGTCAAAGTATAGGAAAGGATTATCGGCACAAGTTCTTGATTCCTTAGAGGTTTTCAATGGGGGATCAAAAGTTCTTGATGGATTTAATCATAATTTCAAGAGGTTTAAAGAAAATCCTTTAATTATCAATGAAGGAGGTCTTTTAGGCAGAAAGGAGGTACCCGTTCTGGTGTCAGGCAAGGGTAAGGAGATTTTCAAGGATGTTTCTCTGCAAACATCGGAGATATCTCCGATTTTGGCTGTTGATGGTATAAATGTAGGAAGGAGGAGTGATGCATCTTCTTCGGGAGAATTGAGGATTTCTTTTAACTTTGGTTTTCTTTCAAAATCATTGCCTTCGTCTCCAGCTGGAAGGCCTGTTAGTAGAACAGTTCAGAAGACTCCAATTTCTCGAGGTGCAGATGAAATTGATGTGGTTTTGTCTCAAAACAAAGTAGGTGATGGTCCAGTTGAAGGCCTTAAAACAGTTTTGGAGGATCTTGCTACAGAAGAGGTGAAAGGAAGAAAGGACCAGGCTCCTTCAGCATGGGTGAAAAAGCCTTATATGAAGGTTGATAATTTGGAGTTGGGCTCTTTTTTATCAGATGA